>NW_028270178.1:4279511-4307011 GCF_037043375.1 Chiloscyllium plagiosum
CTCTTTCTCTCTGCATCTCCATTTCTCTCTCACACACTCTCTCTTTCTCTCTGCATCTCCATTTCTCTCACACACACTCTCTCTCTCTGCATCTCAATTTCTCTCTCTCTCTCTCACACTCTCTCTCTGCATCTCCATTTCTCTCTCACACACACTCTCTCTTTCTCTCTGCATCTCCATTTCTCTAACACACACTCTCTCTCTCTGCATCTCCATTTCTCCCTCTCTCACACTCTCTCTTGCTCTCTGCATCTCCATTTCTCTCGCTCTCACACTCTCTCTCTCTCTGCATCTCCATTTCTCTCTCTCTGCATCTCCATTTCTCTCACACACTCTCTCTCTCTGCATCTCCATTTCTCTCTCTCACACTCTCTCTCTCTGCATCTCCATTTCTCTCACACACACACTCTCTCTCTGCATCTCCATTTCTCTCTCTCTCACACACTCTCTCTCTCTGCATCTCCATTTCTCTCTCTCTCACACTCTCTCTCTCTGCATCTCCATTTCTCTCTCACACTCTCTCTCTCTCTGCATCTCCATTTCTCTCTCTCTCTCTCACACTCTCTCTCTGCATCTCCATTTCTCTCTCTCCCTCACACTCTCTCTTTCTCTCTGCATCTCCATTTCTCTCACACACACATTCTCTCTCTCTGCATCTCCATTTCTCTCTCTCTCTCACACACTCTCTCTCTGCATCTCCATTTCTCTCTCACACACACTCTCTCTTTCTCTCTGCATCTCCATTTCTCTCACACACACTCTCTCTCTGCATCTCTATTTCTCTCACACACACTCTCTCTCTCTGCATCTCCATTTCTCTCTCACACACTCTCTCTCTCTGCATCTCCATTTCTCTCTCTCTCCCTCACACTCTCTCTTTCTCTCTGCATCTCCATTTCTCTCACACACACTCTCTCTCTCTGCATCTCCATTTCTCTCTCTCTCTCTCACACTCTCTCTCTGCATCTCCATTTCTTTCTCTCTCTCACACTCTCTCTCTGCATCTCCATTTCTCTCTCTCCCTCACACTCTCTCTTTCAATCTGCATCTCCATTTCTCTCTCACACACACACTCTCTCTCTCTGCATCTCCATTTCTCTCTCTCTCACACTCTCTCTCTGCATCTCCATTTCTCTCTCTACACACACTCTCTCTCTCTGCATCTCCATTTTCTCTCTCTCTCACACACTCTCTCTCTGCATCTCTATTTCTCTCTCTCTCACACACACTCTCTCTTTCTCTCTGCATCTCCATTTCTCTCACACACACTCTCTCTCTCTGCATCTCCATTTCTCTCTCTCTCTCACTCTCTCTCTGCATCTCCATTTCTCTCTCTCTCCCTCACACTCTCTCTTTCTCTCTGCATCTCCATTTCTCTCTCTCTCTCACACTCTCTCTGCATCTCTATTTCTCTCTCTCTCACACACACTCTCTCTCTCTGCATCTCCATTTCTCTCTCTCCCTCACACTCTCTCTCTGCATCTCTATTTCTCTCTCTCTCACACATACTCTCTCTCTCTGCATCTCCATTTCTCTCACACACACACTCTCTCTCTCTGCACCTCCATTTCTCTCACACACACACTCTCTCTCTCTGCATCTCCATTTCTCTCTCTCTCTCTCACTCTCTCTCTCTGCATCTCCATTTCTCCCTCCCTCACACTCTCTCTCTCTCTGCATCTCCATTTCTCTCTCTCTCATACACATTCTCTCTCTCTGCATCTTCATTTCTCTCTCTCTCTCTGCATCTCCATTTCTCTCTCACACACTCTCTCTCTCTGCATCTCCATTTCTCTCACACACACACTCTCTCTCTCTCTGCATCTCCATTTCTCTCACACACACTCTCTCTCTCTGCATCTCCATTTCTCTCTCACACACTCTCTCTCTGCATCTCAATTTCTCTCTCTCTCTCTACATCTCCATTTCTCTCACACACTCTCTCTCTCTGCATCTCCATTTCTCTCTCACACACACACTCTCTCTCTCTGCATCTCCATTTCTCTCTCTCTCTCACACACTCTCTCTCTCTGCATCTCCATTTCTCTCACACACACTCTCTCTCTCTGCATCTCCATTTCTCTCTCACACACTCTCTCTCTCTGCATCTCTATTTCTCTCTCTCTCTACATCTCCATTTCTCTCACACACTCTCTCTCTCTGCATCTCCATTTCTCTCTCTCACACACACTCTCTCTCTCTGCATCTCCATTTCTCTCTCTCTCTCTCACTCTCTCTCTCTGCATCTCCATTTCTCCCTCCCTCACACTCTCTCTCTCTGCATCTCCATTTCTCTCTCTCTCATACACATTCTCTCTCTCTGCATCTTCATTTCTCTCTCTCTCTCTGCATCTCCATTTCTCTCTCACACACTCTCTCTCTCTGCATCTCCATTTCTCTCTCACACACTCTCTCTCTCTGCATCTCAATTTCTCTCTCTCTCTCTACATCTCCATTTCTCTCACACACTCTCTCTCTCTGCATCTCCATTTCTCTCTCTCACACACACTCTCTCTCTCTGCATCTCCATTTCTCTCTCACTCTCACACTCTCTCTCTCTCTGCATCTCCATTTCTCTCTCACACACTCTCTCTCTCTGCATCTCCATTTCTCTCTCACACACTCTCTCTCTCTGCATCTCAATTTCTCTCTCTCTCTCTACATCTCCATTTCTCTCTCTCTCTCACACTCTCTCTCTGCATCTCCATTTCTCTCTCTCTCTCACACACTCTCTCTCTCTGCATCTCCATTTCTCTCTCTCTCTCACACTCTCTCTCTGCATCTCCATTTCTCTCTCTCTCACACTCTCTCTCTCTGCATCTCCATTTCTCTCTCTCACACACACTCTCTCTGCATCTCCATTTCTCTCTCTCACACACACACTCTCTCTCTGCATCTCCATTTCTCTCTCTCATACACATTCTCTCTCTCTGCATCTTCATTTCTATCTCTCTCTCTGCATCTCCATTTCTCTCTCACACACTCTCTCTCTCTGCATCTCCATTTCTCTCTCACACACACTCTCTCTCTCTCTCTGCATCTCCATTTCTCTCTCTCTGCATCTCCATTTCTCTCTCACACTCTCTCTCTCTCTGCATCCCCATTTCTCTCTCTCACACTCTCTCTCTCTGCATCTCAATTTCTCTCTCACACACACTCTCTCTCTCTGCATCTCCATTTCTCTCTCTCTCTGCATCCCCATTTCTCTCTCTCACACTCTCTCTCTCTGCATCTCCATTTCTCCCTCTCTCACACTCTCTCTTGCTCTCTGCATCTCCATTTCTCTCGCTCTCACACTCTCTCTCTCTGCATCTCCATTTCTCTTTCTCTCTCTGCATCTCCATTTCTCTCTCTCACACTCTCTCTGCATCTCCATTTCTCTCTCTCTCACACACTCTCTCACTGCATCTCCATTTCTCTCACACACACACTCTCTCTCTCTGCATCTCCATTTCTCTCTCTCTCACACACTCTCTCTCTCTGCATCTCCATTTCTCTCTCTCACACACTCTCTCTCTCTGCATCTCCATTTCTCTCTCTCACACACTCTCTCTCTCTCTGCATCTCCATTTCTCTCTGTCTCTCACACTCTCTCTGCATCTCTATTTCTCTCTCTCTCACACACACTCTCTCTCTCTGCATCTCCATTTCTCTCTCTCCCTCACACTCTCTCTCTGCATCTCTATTTCTCTCTCTCTCACACATACTCTCTCTCTCTGCATCTCCATTTCTCTCACACACACACTCTCTCTCTCTGCATCTCCATTTCTCTCTCACACACACACTCTCTCTCTCTCTGCATCTCCATTTCTCTCTCTCTCTCTCACTCTCTCTCTCTGCATCTCCATTTCTCCCTCCCTCACACACTCTCTCTCTGCATCTCCATTTCTCTCTCTCTATCACACACACTCTCTCTCTGCATCTCCATTTCTCTCTATCACACACTCTCTCTCTCTGCATCTCCATTTCTCTCTCTCTCTTACAGTCTCTCTCTCTGCATCTGCATTTCTCTCTCTCACACACACACTCTCTCTCTGCATCTCCATTTCTCTCTCTCTCACACACTCTCTCTCTCTCTGCATCTCCATTTCTCTCTCTCTCACACTCACTTTCTGCATCTCCATTTCTCTCTCTCACACTCTCTCTTTCTGCATCTCCTTTTCTCTCTCTCACACTCTCTCTCTCTCACACTCTCTCTCTGCATCTCCATTTCTCTCTCTCTCTCATACTCTCTCTCTCTCTGCATCTCCATTTTTCTATCTCACACACTCTCTGTCTATCTCTCTCTCACTCTCTGCATCTTCATTTCTCTCTCTCACACACTCACTCTCTCTCTCTCAATCTTCATTTCTCTCTCTCTCTCACTCTCTCTCTGCATCTTCATTTCTCTGTCTCTCACACTCTCTCTCTGCATCTTCATTTCTCTGTCTCTCACACTCTCTCTCTCTCTGCATCTTTATTTGTCTCAGACACACACACTCTCTCTTTCTGCATCTCCTTTTCTCTCTCTCTCTCTTCACCTCCATCTTGCTCATTCTCTCTTTGTCTCTCTGTCTCTCTGAGCCTCCATTGCTTATTCTCTCTTTGTCTCGCTAATCTCTCTCTCACATTCTGCATTACCATCTCTCATTTTCTCTGTCTGTCTAATCTCTCTCTCTCTCTCTCTCTCTGCACCTCTCTCTCTCTGCATCTCCATCTCTCTCATTCTCACTGTCTCTCTCTGCAGTGCAGCTTTCTCACTCTCTTTTTCTGAATCTCCATCTCCCTCATTCTGTCTGTAATCTGTCTCTCTCTCTCTGCGTCTCCATTTCTCTCTCTCTCCCTCCCCGCCCCCATTCCCTCTCCTTGTCAACCCTGATGATATCTTTATGGTCTAGTTCTCTGAAGGGGTTTACAGCCTGTCAGAAGAATTTAGTTGAGGTTGGTGAATGGCTGAGGGGTTAGCCTGGATCTAACAGTGCCTGAGCGATAGGGTGGAGATTTGGCAGTGAAGCATCTGTTTATTCAGGCTGAAGCTCAGCAAACAGAGAGTCCAGCCAAGGCTGGGGTGTGTGAGTGACAGTGTCTGTATGCGTCAGTACGTGTGTGAGAGAGAGTGTCTGTGTGTGAGTGTGTGTGTGTGTGAGTGTGAGAGAGAGAGAGTGTCTGTGTGTGTGTGAGTGAGAGTGTGTGTGTGTGAGTCTGTGTGTGTGTGAGTGAGAGTGTGTGTGTGAGTCTGTGTGTGTGTGTGAGTGCGAGTGTGTGTGTGAGAGAGTGTGTGTGTGTGAGAGAGAGTCTGCGTGTGAGTCTGTGTGTGTGTGAGTGAGAGTGTGTGTGTGAGAGTGTGTGTGTGAGTGAGAGTGTGTGTGTGAGAGAGTGTGTGTGTGTGTGAGAGTCTGCGTGTGAGTCTGTGTGTGTGTGAGTGAGAGAGTCTGTGTGTGAGTCTGTGTGTGTGTGTGAGAGTGTGTGAGTGTGTGAGAGAGAGAGTGTCTGTGTGTGTGTGTGAGTCTGTGTGTGTGTGTGAGAGTGTGTGAGTGTGTGAGAGAGTGTCTGTGTGTGTGTGTGAGTGAGAGTGTGTGTGTGTGAGTCTGTGTGTGTGTGAGTGAGAGTGTGTGTGTGAGTCTGTGTGTGAGTGTGTGTGTGAGAGTGTGTGAGTGTGTGAGAGAGAGAGTGTCTGTGTGTGAGAGTGTGTGTGTGTGAGAGAGAGAGTGTCTGTGTGTGTGAGTGAGAGTGTGTGTGTGTGAGTCTGTGTGTGTGTGAGTGAGAGTGTGTGTGTGAGTCTGTGTGTGTGTGTGAGTGAGAGTGTGTGTGTGAGAGTGTGTGTGTGTGTGAGAGAGTCTGCGTGTGAGTCTGTGTGTGTGTGAGTGAGAGTGTGTGTGTGAGAGTGTGCGTGTGTGTGAGAGAGTCTGCGTGTGAGTCTGTGTGTGTGTGTGAGAGTGTGTGTGTGTGAGTCTGTGTGTGTGTGTGAATGAGAGTGTGTGTGTGAGTGAGAGTGTGTGTGTGAGAGAGTGTGTGTGTGAGAGTCTGTGTGTGAGTCTGTGTGTGTGTGAGTGAGAGAGTCTGTGTGTGAGTCTGTGTGTGTGTGAGAGTGTGTGAGTGTGTGAGAGAGAGTGTCTGTGTGTGTGTGAGTGAGAGTGTGTGTGTGTGAGTCTGTGTGTGTATGTGAGTGAGAGTGTGTGTGTGAATCTGTGTGTGTGAGTGAGAGTGTGTGTGTGAGAGAGTGTGTGTGTGTGAGTCTGCGTGTGAGTCTGTGTGTGTGTGTGTGTGAGAGAGTCTGTGTGTGAGTGAGAGTGTGTGTGTGTGAGTCTGTGTGTGAGTGAAAGTGTGTGTGTGAGAGTGTGTGTGTGTGTGAGAGTCTGTGTGTGAGTCTGTGCGTGTGTGAGTGTGTGTGTGTGTGTGAGAGAGAGTGTCTGTGTGTGTCTGTGTGTGTGTGTGAGTGAGAGTGTGTGTGTGAGAGTGTGTGTGTGAGAGAGTGTCTGTGTGTGAGTCTGTGTGTGAGTGAGAGTGTGTGGGTGTGTTAGAGTGTGTGTATGACTGTGTCCTTGTGTCTGTGTGTGCATGTGTTTGTGTGCATGTGTGTGTGTGCTTATGTCTGTGTGTATCTGTATGTATGCGTGTGTGTATGTCTGTCTGTGTGTCCGTATGTGTGTATGTATATCTGTGTGAACGTGAGTATGTCTGTGTGTGTTTGTGTGTGTGTGAGCGTGTCTGCGTGTGTGTGTCTGAGTGGCTGTGTGTGTCTCTGTGTCAATGTGTGTCTGTGTGTGTGTCTGTGTGAGTGAGTATATGTGCCTGTGTCTGGGTGTGTATGTCTGTGTGTGTGTGAGACTGTGTCCCTGTGTCTGTGTGTGTGTGTCTGCGTGTGTGTGTGTCTGTATGTGTGTCTGTGTGAATGTGAGTATGAGTTCATGTGTCTGTGTGAGTGTGTCTGTGTGTATCTATGTGTGTGTGAGCATGTGTGAGTGTGTGTGTGAGAGTGTCTCTGTGTGTGTCTATCTGTGTAAGTATGTGCGCATGTGTCTGGGTGTGTGTGTGTGTGCATGTGTCTGTATGAATGTGAATATGTGTGCATGTGTCTGGGTGTGTGTGAGTGTCTGTGTGAGTGTGAGTATGTGTGCATGTGTCTGGGTGTGTGTGTGTGTGTGTGAATGTGAGTATGTGTGCATGTGTCTGGGTGTGTGTGAGTGTCTGTGTGTGAGTGTCTGTGTGAATGTGAGTATGTGTGCATGTGTCTGGGTGTGTGTGTGTGTGTGTCTGTGTGAATGTGAGTATGTGTGCATGTGTCTGGGTGTGTGTGAGTGTCTGTGTGTGAGTGTCTGTGTGAATGTGAGTACGTGTGCATGTGTCCGGGTGTGTGTGTGTGTGTCTGTGTGAATGTGAGTATGTGTGCATGTGTCTGGGTGTGTGTGTGTGTGTCTGTGTGAATGTGAGTACGTGTGAATGTGTCTGGGTGTGTGTGTGTGTGTCTGTGTGAATGTGAGTACGTGTGAATGTGTCTGGGTGTGTGTGTGTGTGTCTGTGTGAATGTGAGTATGTGTGCATGTGTCCGGGTGTGTGTGTGTGTGTCTGTGTGTGTGTCTGTGTGAATGTGAGTATGTGTGCATGTGTCTGGGTGTGTGTGTGTGTGTGTCTGTGTGAATGTGAGTATGTGTGCATGTGTCTGGGTGTGTGTGAGTGTCTGTGTGTGAGTGTCTGTGTGAATGTGAGTACGTGTGCATGTGTCCGGGTGTGTGTGTGTGTGTCTGTGTGTGTGTCTGTGTGAATGTGAGTACGTGTGCATGTGTCTGGGTGTGTGTGTGTGTGTCTGTGTGAATGTGAGTATGTGTGCATGTGTCTGGGTGCGTGTGTCTGGGTGCGTGTGTCTGGGTGTGAGTGTCTGGGTGTGAGTGTCTGGGTGTGTGTGTCTGGGTGTGAGTGTCTGGGTGTGTGTGTCTGGGTGCGTGTGTCTGGGTGCGTGTGTCTGGGTGTGTGTGTCTGGGTGTGAGTGTCTGGGTGTGAGTGTCTGGGTGTGTGTGTCTGTGTGTGTGTGTGTCTGGGTGTGTGTGTCTGTGTGTGTGTGTCTGGGTGTGAGTGTCTGGGTGTGAGTGTCTGGGTGTGTGTGTCTGGGTGTGTGTGTCTGTGTGTGAGTGTCTGTGTGTGTGTGTCTGTGTGTGTGTGTGTGTCTGGGTGTGTGTGTCTGGGTGTGTGTGTCTGGGTGTGAGTGTCTGGGTGTGAGTGTCTGGGTGTGAGTGTCTGTGTGTGTGTGTCTGGGTTTGTGTGTCTGGGTGTGTGTGTCTGTGTGTGAGTGTCTGGGTGTGTGTGTGTCTGGGTGTGTGAGTGTCTGTGTGTGTGTGTCTGGGTGTGTGTGTGTCTGGGTGTGTGTGTGTCTGGGTGTGTGTGTCTGTGTGTGTGTGTCTGTGTGTGAGTGTCTGTGTGTGAGTGTCTGTGTGTGTGTGTCTGGGTGTGTGTGTCTGGGTGTGAGTGTCTGTGTGTGAGTGTCTGTGTGTGAGTGTCTGGGTGTGAGTGTCTGGGTGTGAGTGTCTGTGTGTGTGTGTCTGTGTGTGTGTGTGTGTCTGGGTGTGTGTGTCTGGGTGTGTGTGTCTGGGTGTGAGTGTCTGGGTGTGAGTGTCTGGGTGTGAGTGTCTGGGTGTGTGTGTCTGGGTGTGAGTGTCTAGGTGTGAGTGTCTGGGTGTGAGTGTCTGGGTGCGTGTGTCTGGGTGTGTGTGTCTGGGTGTGTGTGTCTGGGTGTGTGTGTCTGTGTGTGTGTGTCTGGGTGTGAGTGTCTGGGTGTGTGTGTCTGGGTGCGTGTGTCTGGGTGCGTGTGTCTGGGTGTGTGTGTCTGGGTGTGTGTGTCTGGGTGTGTGTGTCTGGGTGTGTGTGTCTGGGTGTGTGTGTCTGTGTGTGTGTGTCTGTGTGTGAGTGTCTGTGTGTGTGTGTGTCTGGGTGTGTGTGTCTGTGTGTGTGTGTCTGGGTGTGAGTGTCTGGGTGTGTGTGTCTGTGTGTGTGTGTCTGGGTGCGTGTGTCTGGGTGTGTGTGTCTGGGTGTGTGTGTCTGGGTGTGTGTGTCTGGGTGTGTGTGTCTGGGTGTGTGTGTCTGGGTGTGTGTGTCTGTGTGTGTGTGTCTGTGTGTGAGTGTCTGTGTGTGTGTGTGTCTGGGTGTGTGTGTCTGTGTGTGTGTGTCTGGGTGTGAGTGTCTGGGTGTGTGTGTCTGTGTGTGTGTGTCTGGGTGTGTGTGTCTGGGTGTGTGTGTCTGGGTGTGAGTGTCTGGGTGTGTGTGTCTGGGTGTGTGTGTCTGTGTGTGTGTGTGTCTGGGTGTGTGTGTCTGTGTGTGTGTGTCTGGGTGTGAGTGTCTGGGTGTGTGTGTCTGTGTGTGAGTGTCTGTGTGTGTGTGTCTGTGTGTGTGTGTGTCTGGGTGTGTGTGTCTGTGTGTGTGTGTCTGGGTGTGTGTGTCTGGGTGTGAGTGTCTGTGTGTGAGTGTCTGGGTGTGAGTGTCTGGGTGTGTGTGTCTGGGTGTGTGTGTCTGGGTGTGAGTGTCTGTGTGTGAGTGTCTGGGTGTGAGTGTCTGGGTGTGAGTGTCTGGGTGTGTGTGTCTGGGTGCGTGTGTCTGGGTGCGTGTGTCTGGGTGCGTGTGTCTGGGTGTGTGTGTCTGGGTGTGTGTGTCTGTGTGTGAGTGTCTGTGTGTGTGTCTGGGTGTGAGTGTCTGTGTGTGTGTGTCTGGGTGTGTGTGTCTGGGTGTGTGTGTCTGGGTGTGCGTGTCTGGGTGTGTGTGTCTGTGTGTGTGTGTCTGGGTGTGTGTGTGTCTGGGTGCTTGTGTCTGGGTGTGTGTGTCTGGGTGTGTGTGTCTGGGTGTGCGTGTCTGGGTGTGTGTGTCTGTGTGTGAGTGTCTGTGTGTGTGTGTCTGTGTGTGTGTGTGTCTGGGTGTGTGTGTCTGGGTGTGTGTGTCTGGGTGCGTGTGTCTGGGTGTGTGTGTCTGGGTGTGTGTGTCTGGGTGTGAGTGTCTGGGTGTGTGTGTCTGGGTGTGTGTGTCTGGGTGTGTGTGTCTGGGTGTGTGTGTCTGTGTGTGTGTGTGTCTGGGTGTGTGTGTCTGGGTGTGTGTGTCTGGGTGCGTGTGTCTGGGTGTGTGTGTCTGGGTGTGTGTGTCTGGGTGTGTGTGTCTGGGTGTGTGTGTCTGTGTGTGTGTGTGTCTGGGTGTGTGTGTCTGGGTGCGTGTGTCTGGGTGTGTGTGTCTGGGTGTGCGTGTCTGGGTGTGTGTGTCTGTGTGTGTGTGTGTCTGGGTGTGTGTGTCTGGGTGTGCGTGTCTGGGTGTGTGTGTCTGGGTGTGCGTGTCTGGGTGTGTGTGTCTGTGTGTGTGTGTCTGGGTGTGCGTGTCTGGGTGTGTGTGTCTGTGTGTGAGTGTCTGTGTGTGTGTGTCTGTGTGTGTGTGTGTCTGGGTGTGTGTGTCTGGGTGTGTGTGTCTGTGTGTGAGTGTGTCTGGGTGTGTGTGTCTGGGTGTGTGTGTCTGGGTGTGCGTGTCTGGGTGTGTGTGTCTGTGTGTGAGTGTCTGTGTGTGTGTGTCTGTGTGTGTGTGTGTCTGTGTGTGTGTGTCTGTGTGTGTGTGTCTGAGTGTGAGTGTCTGGGTGTGAGTGTCTGTGTGTGAGTGTCTAGGTGCGTGTGTCTGGGTGTGTGTGTCTGGGTGTGAGTGTCTGGGTGTGTGTGTCTGGGTGTGTGTGTGTCTGGGTGTGAGTGTCTGGGTGTGTGTGTCTGGGTGCGTGTGTCTGGGTGCGTGTGTCTGGGTGTGTGTGTCTGTGTGTGTGTGTCTGGGTGCGTGTGTCTGGGTGCGTGTGTCTGGGTGCGTGTGTCTGGGTGTGTGTGTCTGTGTGTGTGTGTCTGGGTGTGTGTGTCTGTGTGTGTGTGTCTGGGTGTGAGTGTCTGGGTGTGTGTGTCTGGGTGCGTGTGTCTGGGTGCGTGTGTCTGGGTGTGTGTGTGTCTGGGTGTGAGTGTCTGGGTGTGTGTGTCTGGGTGTGTGTGTGTCTGGGTGTGAGTGTCTGGGTGTGTGTGTCTGGGTGTGAGTGTCTGTGTGTGAGTGTCTGTGTGTGTGTGTCTGGGTGTGAGTGTCTGGGTGTGTGTGTCTGGGTGTGTGTGTGTCTGGGTGCGTGTGTCTGGGTGCGTGTGTCTGGGTGTGTGTGTCTGGGTGTGAGTGTCTGTGTGTGTGTGTCTGTGTGTGTGTGTGTCTGGGTATGTGTGTCTGGGTGTGTGTGTGTCTGGGTGTGTGTGTGTCTGGGTGCGTGTGTCTGGGTGCGTGTGTCTGGGTGCGTGTGTCTGGGTGTGTGTGTGTCTGGGTGTGTGTGTCTGGGTGTGTGTGTGTCTGGGTGCGTGTGTCTGGGTGCGTGTGTCTGGGTGTGTGTGTCTGGGTGTGAGTGTCTGGGTGTGTGTGTCTGGGTGTGAGTGTCTGGGTGTGAGTGTCTGTGTGTGTGTGTCTGGGTGTGTGTGTCTGGGTGTGTGTGTGTCTGGGTGCGTGTGTCTGGGTGCGTGTGTCTGGGTGCGTGTGTCTGGGTGTGAGTGTCTGGGTGCGTGTGTCTGTGTGTGTGTGTCTGTGTGTGTGTGTGTCTGGGTGTGTGTGTCTGGGTGTGTGTGTGTCTGGGTGCGTGTGTCTGGGTGTGTGTGTGTCTGGGTGCGTGTGTCTGGGTGCGTGTGTCTGGGTGTGTGTGTGTCTGGGTGTGTGTGTGTCTGGGTGTGTGTGTCTGGGTGTGTGTGTGTCTGGGTGCGTGTGTCTGGGTGCGTGTGTCTGGGTGTGTGTGTCTGGGTGCGTGTGTCTGGGTGTGAGTGTCTGGGTGCGTGTGTCTGGGTGCGTGTGTCTGGGTGCGTGTGTCTGGGTGCGTGTGTCTGGGTGTGAGTGTCTGGGTGCGTGTGTCTGGGTGCGTGTGTCTGGGTGCGTGTGTCTGGGTGTGAGTGTCTGGGTGAGTGTGTCTGTGTGTGTGTGTGTCTGGGTGTGAGTGTCTGGGTGTGTGTGTCTGTGTGTGTGAGTGTCTGGGTGTGTGTCTGGGTGTGAGTGTCTGTGTGTGTGTGTCTGGGTGTGTGTGTCTGTGTGTGTGAGTGTCTGGGTGTGTGTGTCTGGGTGTGTGTGTGTCTGGGTGTGTGTATGTGTGGGGGAGATTTACAAGAACGATCCTGGGAGTGAAGTGTGCGTCATTTGAGAAGGGGTTGCGGGCTCTGGGTCTGTACTCGGTGGGGTTTGGGAGGATGGGTGGGGGGGGGAGTGGGAATCTGATTTCAAACTCAGAATACTGAGAGGGCCTGGAGAGAGTGAAGGTGGAAAAGAGTCGGAGCGACTGGGATGAGGGCACATCCTCAGAGCAAAGGGGCCACCCTATAGGACTGAGATGGGGAGGAATTTCTTCAGGTGGAGGGTGTGGGGGAATGTGTGGGACCCAGAGGGCTGGGGAGGGCAAGGCACTGGGTGGGTTTAAGACAGAGACAGACAGGTTCTTGACTAGTCGGCGGGATGAAGAGTTAGAGAGAGAGGGAAAGCCATCAGCCATGTTCGAATGGTGCAGCGGACTCGATGGGCCGAATGGTCGAATTCTGCTCCGGGATCTGATGGTCTCCACAGAGCAGTCTGGTGTCTCCAACGCGTTCTGCCTTGATCTGGACTCCCGCAGCGGCCGTTCCGAAACTGGCAGGTCCGCAGTGACTCAGGGGCGGAGGAGGTGGAGTGACAGACTACATGAGGAGACCGGTGGAATGGGCAGGCAGACACCAAAGGAGGGTGAACATGGTCAGGGGGGGGGGGGGAGCGAAACACTTCCACCGCCAGGCTAAGAGATAACACTCAGCAGAGCGGTAACAGACAGCAAACACGCAACTGGGGCTTCAGGAGAACAGAAACCACAGAATCCCCACAGACGACAAACAGGCCCATCAGCCCGACAGGTCCACACCGACTCCACAGATGGTCACCCACACAGACCCATTCCCCGACATTTACCCTTGACCAATCCACCCTAACCTACACATCCCTGAACACTATGGGTAATTTAGCATGGCCAATCCACACTAACCTACACATCCCTGAACACTATGGGTAATTTAGCATGGTCAATCCACCCTAACCTGCACATCCCTGAACACTATGGGTAATTTAGCATGGTCAATCCACCCTAACCTACATATCCCTGAGCACTATGGGTAATTTAGCATGGCCAATCCACCCGAACCTACACATCCCTGAGCACTATGGGGTAATTTAGCATGGCTAATCCACCCTAACCTACACATCCCTGAGCACTATGGGGTAATTTAGCATGGTCAATCCACCCTAACCTACACATCCCTGAACACTATGGGGTAATTTAGCATGGTCAATCCACCCTAACCTACACATCCCTGAGCACTATGGGGTAATTTAGCATGGTCAATCCACCCTAACCTACACATCCCTGAACACTATGGGTAATTTAGCATGGCCAATCCACCCTAACCTGCACATCCCTGAACACTATGGGGTAATTTAGCATGGCCAATCCACCCTAACCTGCACATCCCTGAGCACTATGGGGTAATTTAGCATGGTCAATCCACCCTAACCTACATATCCCTGAGCACTATGGGTAATTTAGAATGGCCAATCCACCCTAACCTTCACATCCCTGAGCACTATGGGTAATTTAGCATGGCCAATCCACCCGAACCTACACATCCCTGAGCACTATGGGGTAATTTAGCATGGTCAATCCACCCTAACCTACACATCCCTGAGCACTATGGGTAATTTAGCATGGTCAATCCACCCTAACCTACATATCCCTGAGCACTATGGGTAATTTAGAATGGCCAATCCACCCTAACCTTCACATCCCTGAGCACTATGGGTAATTTAGCATGGCCAATCCACCCTAACCTACACATCCCTGAACACTATGGGGTAATTTAGCATGGCCATTCCACCCTATCTTGCACATCCCTGAGCACTATGGGTAATTTAGCATGGCCAATCCACCCTAACCTTCACATCCCTGAGCACTATGGGTAATTTAGAATGGCCAATCCACCCTAAACTACACATCCCTGAGCACTATGGGTAATTTAGCACGGCCAATCCACCCTAACCTGCACACCCCTGAACGTTATGAATTAACAGGGACATAACAGAATGATTGCAGGGCAAAAGTCTACAGGATTATGGGACAGGAGTGGGATCGAGTGGATCCCTCTGTCAGAGCTGGCATAGGCTGAATGTGCGTTTTCTCTGTCTCTGTTTTTCTTTGTCTCTTTTTCGCTCTATCTCTCTGCCTCACCGTATCCTTCTCCCTCTGTCACTCTCCATCTCTCTCTCTCTCTGTGTTCCCCACCCTCACTTCATCCAGCTTTTTACAATGTGTTAAAATGCCCCTCTCTTTCGCTCTCTCTCTCTATTCCTCTCTCTCTCTCACGCACTGTCGCTGTCGATAGAACTGGGGACACTTGGCAACAGAACATCTCAATAAAAGGCAGATGCTGGATCAGAGGAAACCATCTGTTGGAGAGGCAGGGAGCGATCATGAGAGTCAGTGGGATATAGAGAAGGGGAGAGAGAGAGAGACTGAGACAGATTTACAGAGAGAGGTAAAGAGACAGAGAACCACGCGGGATGGAGAGAAATAATTAAATAAGGATAGATAGAGATGGAGAGAGAGAGAGTGATGGTGTGAGAGATAGCAGAGAGAAAAAGAGAGACGGTAAGGGAGAGGGTCATGCAAAGAAAGCGAGAGAGTGACAGACAGACAGAGGGGGAAACGGAGAGAGTCAGTGGGAAATAAAGATAGAGTGGGAGAGAGAGGAACACAGGGAGAGAGGAACATAGACAGAGAGGGACAGAAGGATATAGAGAAAGAGAAATAGTGTGTGTGTGAGAGAGAGAGCGAGAGAGAGGACAGAGACAAAAAGAAAGTCAGTCAGAAAGGGAGTGAAAGACAGAGAGCATGACAGAGGGAGGGAGGGTCAGCAGGAAACAAAGATAGAGAGAGAGACAGACAGACAGAAGGACAAAGAGAAATAGCAATAGATAGAGCGTGTGTGAGAGAGAGGGATGGGGACAGTGTGGAAAAGAGAGTGAGGACAGAGAGAGGGAGGACAGAGAGAGGGAGGACAGGGTGAGACAGAGTGAGAGAGGGACAGAGGGAGAGAGTGAGAGAGAGGGACAGACAGAAACCGAGAAAGACAGAGGGAGAGAGAGGGACGACAGAGATAGAAAAAAACAGAGAGAAGGACAGACAGAGATAGAGAAAGACAGAGGGAGAGAGAGGGACGACAGAGATAGAGAAAGAGAGAGAGAGAGAGGGACAGACAGAGATCGAGAAAAACAGAGAGAGGGACAGACAGAGATAGAGAAAGAGAGAGAGAAAGAGAGAGAGAGGGACAGACAGAGATAGAGAAAGACCGAGAGAGAGAGAGAAAGAGAAGGATAGAGGGACAAAGACACAGACAGAGGCAGAGAAAGAGGGACAGGCAGAGAGAGATGGACAGCGACAGGAAGAGACAGACATAGAGAGAGAGAGATGGAAGAGACACAGAGACAGAGATAGATAGCGACAGACAGAGAGAGACACACAGACAGCGAGAGAGAGGGAGGAAGAGAGAGACGGGGTTTCCAGAGGGTCCTTGGTTCCTGGTGACTCGTTGCCTCTTACCTGGGGGGTAGACGGTGAGGGTCCACACCACTACCAGCAGGATGTTAGGGAGACGGCTGAACCACATAGCCTGGAGCACGGAGGGTGGGGGTAAAGGCATGGCAGAATCAGCGGGGGAGCAGCACAGCAGGATCCCATATCTGCTGCCATTTCAGAGCCTCCATCTCGCACTGGCCCAGGGACAGACAAACTTGACTGGGTCTCCCTGTCTCAGAGTGGCACTGTCCCACACTCTCCTGACTTCTGACCCAGGATAAACCCAAATTCTCTGACCCCTGACCCTTCTAACCTGGACCTCTCTTGATTTACTTGATCTCTCCAATGGTCACTTGATCCCTCCGACCCCTGACCCCTCTGACCCCTGACCCTTTGGATTTCTGACCCCTGACCCCACTGATCCCTGACACTCCTGTGCCCTCAGACCCCTGACCAGTCTGATGCACCTGAACCGGTTCAGAATAAAACCCTCTGTTTTTCCTCACTCTCTCTATCTCTCACACACGGTTTCTGTTCAACTTTCACCGCGTGTGTGTGTGTGTGTGTCTCTCTCTCTCACACACACACACACTCTTTCTCTCTAAGTTTCTCTCTCTGTACTTGCTCTCAAACTTGCTTCATAAATCTGTCTCACTCTCTCTCTCTCACGCGTCTCTTTTTCTCTCTCTTGTCTGTCAGTCTGTCTCTCTCTCTCTCTCTCTCTCTGTTTCCCTCAGACCTCTCTCTATCTCACCGTCACCTTTCTCTCTCTCTCTCTCTCTGTCTCCCTCAGACCCTCTCTCTATCTCTCCGTCTCCTTTCTCTCTCTCTCTCTCCCCCTCAGTCCCTCTCTCTATCTCTCCGTCTCCTTTCTCTCTCTCCCCCTCAGTCCCTCTCTCTATCTCTCCGTCTCCTTTCTCTCTCTCCCCCTCAGTCCCTCTCTCTATCTCTCCGTCTCCTTTCTCTCTCTCTCTCCCCCTCAGTCCCTCTCTCTATCTCTCCGTCTCCTTTCTCTCTCTCTCTCCCCCTCAGTCCCTCTCTCTATCTCTCCATCTCCTTTCACTCCCTCTCTCTCTCCCCCCCAGTCCCTCTCTCTATCTCTCTGTCACCTTTCTCTCTCTCTCTCTCTCCCCCCCTCAGTCCCTCTCTCTATCTCTCCGTAACCTTTCTCTCTCTCTCTCTCTCTCTCTCCCCCCCTCAGTCCCTCTCTCTATCTCTCCGTCACCTTTCTCTCTCTCTCCCCGCCTCAGTCCCTCTCTCTATCTCTCCGTCACCTTTCTCTCTCTCTCTCTCTCTCCCCCTCAGTCCCTCTCTCTATCTCTCCGTCACCTTTCTCTCTCTCTCTCTCCCCCTCAGTCCCTCTCTCTATCTCTCCGTCACCTTTCTCTCTCTCTCTCCCCCTCAGTCCCTCTCTCTATCTCTCCGTAACCTTTCTCTCTCTCTCTCTCTCTCCCCCTCAGTCCCTTTCTCTATCTCTCTGTCACCTTTCTCTCTCTCTCCCCCTCAGTCCCTCTCTCTATCTCTCTGTCACCTTTCTCTCTCTCTCTCTCTCTCTCTCTCTCTGTAACCACCAATTAACTGCTGCTGTTGTTTAACTAGTAACCCCCCCCCCCACAGTTACCTTGAGGACACAGGACCTCCCCCGTCACCCTCCCTCTCTCACTCTCCCGACAACTCTCTGACCCTGGTTTGGACTCTTTTTCTCTCCTGCCTCCCTCACTCGCTCACTCTGTCTCTCTCTCTCTCTCTCAGGTCTCTGCCATCGGCCTCCCCCAGCCCCTGGCTCCGACTCTACATGGGGGGGGGTCCACCGGGTAACGGATGAGACTTAGCCGCTCTCTGCGCGAGAGACTAGCTCCATTCCTGCTGCCAATGCAGGTGCTAGTGAAATCTGATCTATCCCCGCCTTTCGCTCTCACTCACTCCCCATTCAACGAGGGAATCACATCGCCAGTCTCCCGAACAATAGTCCAAAGAACTCTTTCTCTCCGCGTCCCTCCCACCCCACACAAATTCAAACCCAACATCAATGGGAGGGAGGGGCCTGAGGATACTGACTAGGCCTCGTTGCCATGGGAGACGTTAGGCCCGACCAGCCTCCGGGCCCATGCTCTGAAACCGTGCCATTGGCACCCCACCCCACCCCACCCCACACAACTACTCCCCACCTCAACCCTCTCGGCTCCCCCACCCTGGCAGAGGTACGGGGTTTCGGGGGAAGCCAGGCCAAAGCCTGAGGCCTACTCTCCGGTTGTGAAGGAAAACTAAGTTCTGACGGCAACCTCCCCACTTTCGTGAGGGACGCCTCCCTCTCTGTTCATCAGGGACCCTGTTTAAAGAGGGAGTCTCTCTCTCTCTCTCCCTGTCAGAGACCCTGTTTAAAGAGGGAGTCTCTCTCTCTCTCTCTGTCAGAGACCCTGTTTAAAGAGGGAGTCTCTCTCTCTCTCTCTCTCAGGGACGCTGTTTAAAGAGGGAATCTCTCTCTCTCTCTCTCTCTCTGTCAGAGACCCTGTTTAAAGAGGGAGTCTCTCTCTCTCTCTCTCTGTCAGGGACCCTGTTTAAAGAGGGAATCTCTCTCTCTCTCTCTCTCAGGGACGCTGTTTAAAGAGGGAATCTCTCTCTCTCTCTCTCTCTCTGTCAGAGACCCTGTTTAAAGAGGGAGTCTCTCTCTCTCTCTCTGTCAGGGACCCTGTTTAAAGAGGGAGTCTCTCTCTCTCTCTCTCTCTCTGTCAGGGACCCTGTTTAAAGAGGGAGTCTCTCTCTCTCTCTCTCTCTCTGTCAGGGACCCTGTTTAAAGAGGGAGTCTCTCTCTCTCTCTCTCTCTCTGTCAGGGACCCTGTTTAAAGAGGGAGTCTCTCTCTCTCTCTGTCAGGGACCCTGTTTAAAGAGGGAGTCTCTCTCTCTCTCTCTCTCTCTGTCAGGGACCCTGTTTAAAGAGGGAGTCTCTCTCTCTCTCTGTCAGGGACCCTGTTTAAAGAGGGAGTCTCTCTCTCTCTCTCTCTGTCAGGGACCCTGTTTAAAGAGAGAGTCTCTCTCTCTCTCTCTCTCTGTCAGGGACCCTGTTTAAAGAGGGAGTCTCTCTCTCTCTCTCTATCAGGGACCCTGTTTAAAGAGGGAGTCTCTCTCTCTCTCTCTCTGTCAGGGACCCTGTTTAAAGAGGGAGTCTCTCTCTCTCTCTCTGTCAGGGACCCTGTTTAAAGAGGGAGTCTCTCTCTCTCTCTCTGTCAGAGACCCTTTTTAAAGAGGGAGTCTCTCTCTCTCTCTCTCTGTCAGGGACCCTGTTTAAAGAGGGAGTCTCTCTCTCTCTCCCTGTCAGGGACCCTGTTTAAAGAGGGAGTCTCTCTCTCTCTCTCTCTATCAGGGACCCTGTTTAAAGAGGGAGTCTCTCTCTCTCTCTCTCTATCAGGGACCCTGTTTAAAGAGGGAGTCTCTCTCACACACACACTCTCTCTCTCTGTCTGTCTCTGTCTCTCTCAGGGACCCCTTTTAAAGAGGGAGTCTCTCTCTCTCTCTCTCTCTCAGTCAGAGACCGTGTTTAAAGACGGAGTCCCTCCCTCTCTCTCTCTCTGACTCTCTGTCAGGGACCCCGTTTAAAGAGGGAGTCTCTCTCTCTCTCTCTCTCACACACACATGGGTGGTTTGGCTCTGGAATCCCGTAGCTCTGTCTAACACTTGCTGCTTATGCCATTTGATACGCAAGTAGTCCTGTTTGGTGACTTCACCAGTTCCTTTGTTTAAACCATTCAGTCATAGGGATCACTGGCTGTGCTGGCATCTGTTACCCCGTTGAGAAGGTGGGGGGGGGTGAGCTGCCTTCTTGACCCGCTGACGTCAGTGTGCTGTGGGTAGACCCACAATGCCCTGAGGGAGGGGGTTCCCGAGAGTGTATTGTCGCCCGCATCCTCCGGCCTCCCTGGTGCTGCTCCCAGCATGCCCTCCTGCACTCTCCATTGAACCAGGGTTGACCCCCTGGCTTGACGGTAATGGGTGAGTGGGGGGGGGATATACCGGGCCATGAGGTTCCAGATTGTGCTGGAGGACCGTTCTGCTGCTGTTGACGGCCCGCAGCACCTCATGGATGTCCCTGTCTTGAGCTGCTGGGTCTGTTTGAAGTCTGTCCCATTGGGGATAGAGCCTCCCAACCCAATGGAGGGGATTCTCAATGGGAAGGTGGGACTTTGTCTCCATCAGGACAGTGCGGTGGTCACTCTTACCAATACTGTCATGGACAGATACATCTGCAGCCGGCTGGTTGGTGAGGATGAGGGTAGGGGCGTTTCTCCCTCCTGTTGGTTCCCCCCTCACCCCACACCCCAACCTGCCTCAGACCCCAGTCCAGCAGCGATGTCCTTTCGGACCCGACCAGCTCGATCCGGAATGCTGCTGTCCCTGAGCCACCCCTTGGTGGTGGGCACTGAAATCCCCCCCTCGCCACCCCCAGAGCACACTCTGTGCCCTTGCCACCCTCTAAGGGTGTATCTACACGGAGAGGGGGTGGTATTGATCCATCAGCCGAGGGAGGGTGGTGCGGGGGGACCAGTGAGAGGGTTCCTTGCCCGTGTTTAACCTGAAGGAGTCATGGGGACCAGAGTCAATATGGAGACTCCCAGAGCATCCCCCTCCCCTCTATATCCCACTGTGTGACAGGACATATCCAGGGGTGGTGATAGTGGGGTCTGGGACATGGATTGGCCATGCTAAATTACCCCATAGTGTTCAGGGATGTACAGGTTAGGGTGGATTGGCCATGCTAAATTACCACATAGTGTTCAGGGATGTGCAGGTTAGGGTGGATTGGCCATGCTAAATTACCCATAGTGTTCAGGGATGTGTAGGTTAGGGTGGATTGGCCATGCTAAATTACCCATAGTGTTCAGGGATGTGCAGGTTAGGGTGGATTGGCTATGCTAAATTTCCCCATAGTGTTCAGGGATGTGCAGGTTAGGGTGGATTGGCCATGCTAAATTACCCATAATGTTCAGGGATGTGCAGGTTAGGGTGGATTGGCCATGCTAAATTACCCCATAGTGTTCAGGGATGTGCAGGTTAGGGTGGATTGGCCATGCTAAATTACCCATAGTGTTCAGGGATGTGTAGGTTAGGGTGGATTGGCCATGCTAAATTACCCCATAGTGTTCAGGGATGTGTAGGTTAGGGTGGAATGGCTATGCTAAATTACCCATAATGTTCAGGGATGTGCAGGTTAGGGTGGATTGGCCATGCTAAATTACCCATAATGTTCAGGGATGTGCAGGTTAGGGTGGATTGGCCATGCTAAATTACACCATAGTGTTCAGGGATGTGCAGGTTAGGGTGGATTGGCCATGCTAAATTACCCATAGTGTTCAGGGATGTGCAGGTTAGGGTGGATTGGCCGTGCTAAATTACCCCATAGTGTTCAGGGATGTGTAGGTTAGGGTGGATTGGCCATGCTAAATTACCCCATAGTGTTCAGGGATGTGCAGGTTAGGGTGGATTGGCCATGCTAAATTACCCCATAGTGTTCAGGGATGTGCAGGTTAGGGTGGATTGGCCATGCTAAATTACCCATAGTGTTCAGGGATGTGCAGGTTAGGGTGGATTGGCCATGCTAAATTACACCATAGTGTTTAGGGATGTGCAGGTTAGTCTGTAAGGTATGACTCCGTGAGTCTGCCTCTGAGAGGTTGTGAGAGAGCTCTCCCAGCGTTGGCACTAACTCCCCAGATGGTAGTGAGGAGGGACTCTGCAGGGTAGGCCGGGCTGTTTCTGGTTTCAATTCTTTATTTTTCAGACTTGGTAGCAATTGGTACAACCGATAACCATTACGATTATAATAATACCACTCGGGCATAGACAGCGGGCAGTCGCGAGTTAACCACATTGCTGTGGGTCTGGAGAAGGCCAGGGTTACGGATGAGAACTTCGGAGGTTTGTAGAGGACGCCAAGATTGGTGGCGGGGTGGACAGCGAAGGTGAGAACACAGAAAGATCTTGATCGACTGGGGGCCAGTGGGCTGAGGAGCGGCAGATGGGGTTTCGTTCGGGCGAACGCGAGGTGGTGCACTTTGGGAAGGGCAGGTCTTACTCAGTCGGTGCTCGGGCCCTGGGGAGTGTTACGGAACAAAGAGGTCGCGGGGTGCAGGTTCGTAGCTCCTTGAAAGTGGAGTCGCAGATCGACAGGGCGGCGATGAAGGCTTTCGGTAACTCGCCTTCATTGGTCAGAGCGTTGAGTTGGAACGTTGGGGTTGGAACGTCCTGTTGCTGCTGTACCCGACATTAGTGAGACCACATTTGGAGCACTGCGTGCAGTTCTGCTCGAAAGGATATTATTAAAGAGTGCAGAAAAGGTTGACTCGGATGCTGCCTGGACTGGAAAGTGAGAGTTATAAGGAGAGGCTGCAACTTTCACCCCTGGAGCGAGTGTAGGAGGTTTTATAGAGGTCTATAAAACCATGAGAGGCATAGATAAGGTGGATATTCACCAGCTATCCCTCATGGTAGGGCGCACAGGTTTAAAGTGGGAGGGGAGAGATACAAAACAGTCCCTTTTTTTTCACACAGAGGGTGGTGAGTGGAACGGTAGCAGTGGAAGCAATGTATAATTTTGTCGTTTTAAAAAACATTGAGACAGGGAGACGGATGGGATAGGTAGGGAGGGAGGGATATGGACCAAACGGGGCTAGATTCATTGTGGAAACTGGGCAGCATGGACAGGTTGGGCCGAAGGGCCTGTCCCCCCAGTGTTGTAGAGCATCTCCAACTCGGTTTCCATCCCTGACGTCCGGCAGTGAGCCAGATGGCTTTTTTCTTTTTAACAGCAGCGGCTAACTCCGTCGATTTCCAGTTTCAGAGCTTTGGTTGAGTTTGAACTCTGGCTCGTCGAATGCGGGTCTCCAGCACGTTGGATCGCGAGCCCAGCGCCAAGGCGCTGACGCTGCTGGGTTTACAACAAGTACACGTCTGGACCGACTGGACACGTCTCGCCCGATGACTCTGGTCAGAAGAGAGTGGAGGGAGCACGCAGGGCTCGTCAGCAACTCAGTCGGCTCAGTTTGAGAGGGTTTCGTTTGTGACGTTTCCAGAACCAGGCGGTTTGGTTCAAAAGCTCCAGGAGCTGAGAACGTTTCCAGAATCCCAGCAGGAAGGAAGCAGGTCGTTTGGCCCTTTGAGTGCATGCTGACCCCCTGAAGAGCATCGCACCCCGCCCCCATTGCATCACCCCGTGGCTAAACCCCCCCCTGGCCTCCACATCCCTGAGCACTATGGGTAATTTAGCGTGGCCTATCCACCCTAACCTACACATCCCTGAACACTATGGGGTAATTTAGCATGGCCAATACACCCTAACCTGCACATCCCTGAGCACTATGGGTAATTTAGCATGGTCAATCCACCCTAATCTAAACATCCCTGAACACTATGGGGTAATTTAGCATGGCCAATCCACCCTAACCTGCACATCCCTGAGCACTATGGGGTAATTTAGCATGGCCAATCCACCCTAACCTGCACATCCCTGAACACTATGGGGTAATTTAGCATGGCCAATCCACCCTAACCTGCACATCCCTGAGCACTATGGGTAATTTAGCATGGCCAATCCACCCTAACCTGCACATCCCTGAGCACTATGGGTAATTTAGCATGGCCAATCCACCCTAACCTGCACATCCCTGAACACTATGGGTAATTTAGCATGGCCAATCCACCCTAACCTGCACATCCCCTGAACACTATGGGTAATTTAGCATGGCCAATCCACCCTAACCTGCACATCCCTGAACACTATGGGGTAATTTAGCATGGCCAATCCACCCTAATCTAAACATCCCTGAACACTATGGGGTAATTTAGCATGGCCAATCCACCCTAACCTACACATCCCTGAACACTATGGGGTAATTTAGCATGGCCAATTCACCCTAACCTGCGCATCCCTGAACACTATGGATAATTTAGCATGGCCAACCCACCCTAACCTGCACATCCCTGAACACTATGGGTAATTTAGCATGGCCAATCCATCCTAACCTACACTTCCCTGAGCACTATGGGGTAATTTAGCGTGGCCAATCCACCCTAACCTGCACATCCCTGAACACTATGGGTAATTTAGCATGGCCAATCCACCCTAACCTACACATCCCTGAACACTATGGGGTAATTTAGCATGGCCAATCCACCCTAACCTGCACATCCCTGAATACTATGGGTAATTTAGCGTGGCCAATCCACCCTAACCTGCACATCCCTGAACACTATGGGTAATTTAGCATGGCCAATCCACCCTAACCTGCACATCCCTGAACACTATGGGTAATTTAGCATGGCCAATCCACCCTAACCTACACATCCCTGAACACTATGGGGTAATTTAGCATGGCCAATCCACCCTAACCTACACATCCCTGAACACTATGGGTAATTTAGCATGGCCAATCCATCCTAACCTGCACATCTTTGGACCATGGAAGGAATCCCACGCAGACGTGGGGAGAATGTGCAAACTCCCACTCAGACAGTCGTGCGAGGATGGGATTGAACCCGGGTCCCTAGCGCCGTGAGGCAGCGTTGCTAACCACTGAGCCCACCGTGATGCCCATACTTCTGAAAAACCCACCATAAAAGGATTTGGAAAGTAATCACTGACTTTTCCCCACAGCACAGAAGGGGACTTGAAACAGGAGCCTTCAGGATTGGAGAGAAAAGGTAAGCATTGTGATGGAGACTGTCAGTAAATGGGATGGAATATTGTCTTGCTCTGCGAGCGTGTGTTTGTGTGTGCGTGTTTTAAGATCAATCTGTATTCCAAAAATTAGCTTGTTTTATCTTTCGTCTTTTGTGTCATAAACATCCGTTCTGCTGTTAAAGGAAGTCTACAGGTGCAAGTAAACATACCCTGGTGAGGGAATGTCACGTTACTCAACTAATCAAAACACAGGATCTGTTCAGCTGGTTATCCGTCTTGGAAATAGCAGTCCGATCGCTGGGATTTGTACTGACCCTCCGACAGTGCGGCGCTCCCTCAGTACTGACCCTCCGACAGTGCGGCACTCCCTCAGTACTGACCCTCCGACAGTGCGGCACTCCCTCAGCACTGACCCTCTGACAGTGCGGCACTCCCTCAGTACTGACCCTCCGACAGTGCGGCCCTCCCTCAGTACTCACCCTCCGACAGTGCGGCCCTCCCTCAGTACTCACCCTCCGACAGTGCGGCGCTCCCTCAGTACTCACCCTCCGACAGTGCGGCGCTCCCTCAGTACTGACCCTCCGACAGTGCGGCGCTCCCTCAGTACTGACCCTCCGACAGTGCGGCGCTCCCTCAGTACTGACCCTCCGACAGTGCGGCGCTCCCTCAGTACTGACCCTCCGACAGTGCGGCGCTCCCTCAGCACTGACCCTCCGACAGTGCGGCGCTCCCTCAGTACTGACCCTCCGACAGTGCGGCCCTCCCTCAGTACTGACCCTCCGACAGTGCGGCGCTCCCTCAGTACTGACCCTCCGACAGTGCGGCACTCCCTCAGTACTGACCCTCCGACAGTGCGGCACTCCCTCAGTACTGACCCTCCGACAGTGCGGCGCTCCCTCAGTACTGACCCTCCGACAGTGCGGCGCTCCCTCAGTACTGACCCTCCGACAGTGCGGCGCTCCCTCAGTACTGACCTCTCTGACACTGTGTTGCTCCCCCTGATGGGAAGGAGAGGGATCCAGACGGATGTTGTGTGTCACGTCGAAGATGTTGACCGTGGGGATTGATGGCAGTCGAGTGGGAAACTCAGACAGTGAGATGAAGAAATGGTTTGGAGGGTTATTGACAAAGGTGGAGGATGGCTGCAAGATCTAGGTGGGCGAGATATGTAGCGGTGGGAAGGACGAAAGGAGATGGAGTTAGGTGTGGGGCGTGTTGGGAAAGGGAGACATCGTGCAGGAGTGCAATAGAGAAGTGCTCCATTGACCATCCCAGAGCAAATGGACTCCCCCAGGAGCATGTTGCAATTTGGGCCTAGTCCGTTGTTGGAGCCCGAACTGCAGTTGAGTTGTCTCATTTGCCAACACCAGCCAAAGTCCATCTCGAGGTACCGTCTGGGACACGACTGATTGGCGGGCGGGCAGCTTTCTTGACGTTGCTTGGGCCTCCCTGACCAGGCCTGACCCTTAATTTAGGCCTCGGAGCCTGCAGCCGCTTTGCCTGCATCCCAGCGTGGGACAGAGGCGAGGGAGGGACCGAGTGAGTGGCAGTGACTCCGGGACCGCAGCCTTGAGGGGGCCCTCGCTCTGATTGGTCACACGAAGCCTGAGTCAGTAGGCCTCTCCCACTGCGCTGCCCACCCAGACACGCCCGCCAGAATAAAAGAACCCAAAGATAAACTCTCCTCGTTTTCTTTGTCATCTTCTTAAGTTCAGTTTGTTTTTCTTTATTGTTTCAAAATAATTGGAAAACTCCTGACTCGAGCCGGTAGGTGAATAGTTCCCAGTTCCCGAGCGGAGGGGGTGGGGAGAGACAGAGAGCATGACAACGCACTTGGCCAATCATGGCGCTGAATACAATACAGGCATAAATCGCAGCGCTGCTTCTGAACAAGACACATGTAGACATCTACTTAGTATTAATATTTATATCATATATATATTTATATACTGTATACATCATTTCAGCCAATCAAATCAAATCAAATTTTGCAGATCACGGGCGCAGTTAGGTAGCCTTTATCTCTCTTTGACCAATGGCAGCTCTCGGTTAGGCGTGGAGCAGGCCGGAAAACAGCCAACGGAGGAGCAGCTTTCCACTGACCTTGGCGGCCATCTTGGCCCGTACCCAGGCCGGTGGAGGACAGAGAAAGCCAAACGATCGACGCGGTAACATCCAAGGGGCGTGGCGGCAGGGAAGGTGTGCGTCACATCGAAACAGACCCCTCCGCCCCCCCATCCCCTCCGCCCCCCCTCTCCGCAAGGCTCCCCTCCCGGGACAAATCCACACACACACACATACACCCCCCCCCCCCTCCCCCCAACCCATGCCTCTCACACACACACCCCAAAAAAAACACCCCTCCCCCCAACCCACCCCAGGCCCTACGCAGCGCGTGGGATACCCCAGTCATCCAGGAAACAAACACAGATAATTTGATACAACTCAGATAAAGACTTCACAGACAAAAAAACAGGAAGCAGAGTTTTGTAGTTACAACGGGGGGGGGGGGGGGAGTGCGGGGGGAGGGTGGGTGTTACTGACCACACTCTACATGGTGGAGGGAGCTTCTTAAAAACACTCCCAGCACAGGCATAGCACGGGGTTAGATACAGAGTAAAGCTCCCTCTACACTGTTCCCCATCAAACACTCCCAGGACAGGGACAGCACGGGGTTAGATACAGAGTAAAGCTCCCTCGACACTGTCCCCCATCAAACACTCCCCGGACAGGGACAGCACGGGGTTAGATACAGAGTAAAGCTCCCTCTACACTGTCCCCCATCAAACACTCCCAGGACAGGGACAGCACGGGGTTAGATACAGAGTAAAGCTCTCTCTACACTGCCCCCCATCAAACACTCCCAGGACAGGGACAGCACGGGGTTAGATACAGAGTAAAGCTCTCTCTACACTGTCCCCATCAAACACTCCCAGGACAGGGACAGCACGGGGTTAGATACAGAGTAAAGCTCCCTCTACACTGTCCCCCATCAAACACTCCCAGGACAGGGACAGCACGGGGTTAGATACAGAGTAAAGCTCTCTCTACACTGTCCCCCATCAAACACTCCCAGGACAGGGACAGCACGGGGTTAGATACAGAGTAAAGCTCCCTCTACACTGTCCCCCATCAAACACTCCCAGGACAGGGACAGCGCGGGGTTACATACAGAGTAAAGCTCCCTCTACACTGTCCCCCATCAAACACTCCCAGGGATAGGGACAGCACGGGGTTAGATACAGAGTAAAG
>NW_028270178.1:4313185-4438185 GCF_037043375.1 Chiloscyllium plagiosum
TGTCCCTCTCACACGCGGTTCTCCTCTGCGGAGGCTACATTAACGTAGTTACGTGGGGATGATCGTCAGCCCGCGCCTTTCAGAGCCCCCACAATATCCTTCGCCATTTATTTCCTGGCTGATTGATTCACTGGATATTCGAGCACAGCCGAGTTCCTCCCCTTGGTAACGCGGCCGGGGGAGTGGATCAGAGACGCGGCTGTGGGGGAACTAGTTGGGGAAGAGTGATCCTAACGTCGGCTTGGACCGTGGACCCAGGGGAGGCCGAGGGGAATCCTCTGGGTGTGCCCCCTACACCGACAGGGAGCTGATGCAGATGGCACACCAGAGCCTTGTGTAACACAGCACGGTGGGGGGCAGGAGGGGGGGGAAATGTGTGAATGTGTGTGTGAGTGTGTATGAGAGTGTGTGTGTGGGAGTGTGTGTGAGAGAGAGTGTGTATGTGAGTGTGTTTGTGTGTGAGTGTGTGTGTGTGTGATTGTGTGTGAAATTGTGTGTGTGAGAGAGTGCCAAACTCTGCTCATTTGAAACCCGGCACACAGAGGGAAGCTCACCTCGCGCCTGTCAAGTTTCGAGGGGCAGAGAACGATCCCACGATTTGAAGTGAAAATTAACTTGTTTGATTCTTTAGGCCCAGCACAGAACATGGGAAACACCAGTTATTCACGACTCCTTTCTTTGAAACCTACCGTTTACCTCCCACTCCTCGACGCTGCCCCACCCCCCACCCCAGAAAAAAAATCCCCTGATTAAGATTGACACGCAAAAAAAAATTAGAGTCACGTTTCAAAAACCATTCGGTTTTGTGGGTTCTCCTTTGTAGATTTTCCGCTGTATTGTTCCTGGGTTGTCTCTCCTTCAGCCCTGAGCTGCACAAACCTCTGGTAGACGGCTCCCTTTCAGAGAGTTGTTCCCCGGCAGTCTGGAATGATTGGTGTCCTTTGCAGGTCTCCTCTTAACTGTACACAATGTCTGGATCCTCGAACCCAAAACATCAGATCAGTTCGTTGGCTTTGGCGTCATCAAAAAACGTTAACATTTCGAACGCGATTGGATTTTGGTATCTTGGGGCATAATTTCCATGGTTTGGCCGAATTTGAATTTGTTTTGTTTTGTTCCGTGGCAACACAGCACCAGCTATTTGTTCTGACCAAGTGTCACGTTGTTACCTTGTTCAGCACTCGCTGTGATTTCAGTCAGTCCTGGCTCGCTTTTCAACTCTCTGGAAAAGGTAGCGTGCACACCTACACCTGCATCACAACCGCGATCGAGTCTCCCCTCAGCCTCCAGAGAAAACAGCCTGAGTTTTTCCAGCCACTCCTTACAGCTAATCCAGGCAGCATCCTGGGTAGCCTGTCTGAAACGCCCACACCCTCCCTGTAATACGGCGACCAGAATTGAATACTCTGTAAGTGCGGCCTAACCAAAGTCTGATAAAGCTGCGACATGACATCTAGACTCTTGTAGTCAGTTCCCCGACCAATAAAGATAAGCGTGCCATAGGCCTCCTTTACTGCCCTATCTGCTTGTGAGGGCCACTTTTTCAGGGAGCGATGGACTTGAACCCCACGATCCCCCTGTACACATCAACGCTGTTCATTAACAGGACACTGTTCCTTAAACGGTTGATCCCTCCAACCTGCAGCACCTCACACTCACCCGGATTAAGCTCCACCTGCCATTTTCTCCGCCCGGATCTGTGACTGATCCGTATCCCGCTGTATCGTTTCACCATCGCGGGCACTCCACTAGTCTTTGTGACTTAATACCCTGGCGTGCCCCCTCACGGCCTGGCAGAGGGGGGTTGAATGGAGCGCCAAACAACTGTTTCTGAACAAAACGTGCAGCCCCTGCAGTTTGAGGGACTGGAACGGAGGGTGGGGAGGAGGGTGAGGAATGGGCCGGGCGACAGGCAATGCAGGGGGAACGGTTTCTGCATTGGTGGTCCATCAAGACCGATGGGTCAAGGGCAGACGCCGACGCCCTGAGACCCCAACGATGGGCAAAGAGGGGACAGAGGGAACGTCCGGAGACACGAACAAAGTGGAAACAGCGGGAGCGTCTCAGGGACAGAGAGCTGGTTCAGGGCAGGGAGTTACGTCTTGCTTGTCGGGTGTTGGGTGGCGTGGGAGGTGTGCACGGTTGACCTCCCGGGATTCAGCCAGGGACAATACTTGGAGACAGCCAGGAGAGCGATGAGGATGATCAGAACGGATCCACCCAAACAGATCTGCAGCACGGAGAGCCATTTCGATTGTTTCGTCTGCTCTAACTGAGCTGGAACAGAGAGAACAAATCCCAGCACGGGGTTAGATACAGAGTAAAGCTCCCTCTACACTGTCCCCCATCAAACACTCCCAGGACAGGGACAGCACGGGGTTAGATACAGAGTAAAGCTCCCTCTACACTGTCCCCCCATCAAACACTCCCAGGACAGGGACAGCACGGGGTTAGATACAGAGTAAAGCTCCCTCTACACTGTCCCCCCATCAAACACTCCCAGGACAGGGACAGCACGGGGTTAGATACAGAGTAAAGCTCCCTCTACATTGTCCCCATCAAACACTCCCAGGGACAGGGACAGCACGGGGTTAGATACAGAGTAAAGCTCCCTCTACACTATCCCCCATCAAACCCTCCCAGGACAGGGACAGCACGGGGTCAGATACAGAGTAAAGCTCCCTCTACACTGTCCCCCATCAAACCCTCCCAGGGACAGGGACAGCACGGGGTTAGATACAGAGTAAAGCTCCCTCTACACTGTCCCCCATCAAACCCTCCCAGGACAGGGACAGCACGGGGTCAGATACAGAGTAAAGCTCCCTCTACACTGTCCCCCATCAAACCCTCCCAGGGACAGGGACAGCACGGGGTTAGATAGAGAGTAAAGCTCCCTCCACACTGTCCCCCATCAAACCCTCCCAGGACAGGGACAGCACGGGGTTAGATACAGAGTAAAGCTCCCTCTACACTGTCCCCCATCAAACACTCCCAGGACAGTGACAGCACGGGGTTAGATACAGAGTAAAGCTCCCTCTACACTGTCCCCCATCAAACACTCCCAGGACAGGGACAGCACGGGGTTAGATACAGAGTAAAGCTCCCTCTACACTGTCCCCCATCAAACACTCCCAGGACAGGGACAGCACGGGGTTAGATACAGAGTAAAGCTCCCTCTACACTGTCCCCCATCAAACACTCCCAGGACAGGGACAGCACGGGGTTAGATACAGAGTAAAGCTCCCTCTACACTGTCCCCCATCAAACACTCCCAGGACAGGGACAGCACGGGGTTAGATACAGAGTAAAGCTCCCTCTACACTGACCCCCCATCAAACTCTCCCAGGACAGGGACAGCGCGGGGTTAGATACAGAGTAAAGCTCCCTCTACACTGTCCCCCATCAAACACTCCCAGGACAGGGACAGCATGGGGTTTGATACAGAGTAAAGCTCCCTCTACACTGTCTCTCATCAAACACTCCCAGGACAGGGACAGCACGGGGTTAGATACAGAGTAAAGCTCCCTCTACACTGTACCCCATCAAACACTCCCAGGGACAGGGACAGCACAGGGTTAGATAAAGAGTAAAGCTCCCTCTACACTGTCCCCCATCAAACACTCCCAGGACAGGGACAGCACGGGGTTAGATACAGAGTAAAGCTCCCTCTACACTGTCCCCCCATCAAACACTCCCAGGACAGGGACAGCGCGGGGTTAGATACAGAGTAAAGCTCTCTCTACACTGTCTCCCATCAAACCCTCCCAGGACAGGGACAGCACGGGGTTAGATACAGAGTAAAGCTCCCTCTACCCTGTCCCCCATCAAACACTGCCAGGACAGGGACAGCACGGGGTTAGATACAGAGTAAAGCTCCCTCTACACTGTCCCCCATCAAACACTCCCAGGGACAGGGACAGCACAGGGTTAGATACAGAGTAAAGCTCCCTCTACACTGTCCCCCATCAAACACTCCCAGGACAGGGACAGCACGGGGTTAGATACAGAGTAAAGCTCCCTCTACAGTGTCCCCCATCAAACACTCCCAGGACAGGGACAGCACGGGGTTAGATACAGAGTAAAGCTCCCTCTACACTGTCCCCCATCAAACACTCCCAGGACAGGGACAGCACAGGGTTAGATACAGAGTAAAGCTCCCTCTACACTGTCCCTCATCAAACACTCCCAGGACAGGGACAGCACGGGGTTAGATACAGAGTAAAGCTCACTCTACACTGTCCCCCATCAAACACTCCAGGACAGGGACAGCACGGGGTTAGATACAGAGTAAAGCTCCCTCTACCCTGTCCCCCAGCAAACACTCCAGGACAGGGACAGCACGGGGTTAGATACAGAGTAAAGCTCACTCTACACTGTCCCCCTTCAAACACTCCCAGGACAGGGACAGCACGGGGTTAGATACAGAGTATAGCTCCCTCTACCCTGTCCCCCATCAAACACTCCCAGGACAGGGACAGCACAGGGTTAGATACAGAGAAAAGCTCCCTCTACACTGTCCCTCATCAAACACTCCAGGACAGGGACAGCACGGGGTTAGATACAGAGTAAAGCTCCCTCTACCCTGTCCCCCATCAAACACTCCCAGGACAGGGACAGCACGGGGTAAGATAAAGAGTAAAGCTCACTCTACACTGTCCCCCATCAAACACTCCCAGGACAGGGACAGCACGGGGTTAGATACAGAGTAAAGCTCCCTCTACACTGTCCCCCATCAAACACTCCCAGGACAGGGACAGCACAGGGTTAGATACAGAGTAAAGCTCCCTCTACACTGTCCCCCATCAAACACTCCCAGGGACAGGGACAGCACGGGGTTAGATACAGAGTAAAGCTCCCTCTACATTGTCCCCCCATCAAACACAGGTACGGGGAGGGACAGGTACGGGGAGGGACAGGTACGGGGAGGGACAGGTACGGGGTGGGACAGGTACGGGGTGGGACAGGTACGGGGTGGGACAGGTACGGGGAGGGACAGGTACACGGTGGGACAGGTACGGGGAGGGACAGGTACGGGGAGGGACAGGTACGGGGTGGGACAGGTACGGGGAGGGACAGGTACGGGGTGGGACAGGTACGGGGTGGGACAGGTACGGGGTGGGACAGGTACGGGGTGGGACAGGTACTGGGTGGGACAGGTACGGGGAGGGACAGGTACGGGGTGGGACAGGTACTGGGAGGGACAGGTACGGGGTGGGACAGGTACGGGGTGGGACAGGTACGGGGTGGGACAGGTACGGGGTGGGACAGGTAGGGGGTGGGACAGGTACGGGGAGGGACAGGTACGGGGTGGGACAGGTACGGGGTGGGACAGGTACGGGGTGGGACAGGTACGGGGAGGGACAGGTACGGGGAGGGACAGGTACGGGGAGGGACAGGTACGGGGTGGGACAGGGAGGGGGAGGGACAGGGAGGGGGAGGGACAGGGAGGGGGAGGGACAGGTACGGGGAGGGACAGGGAGGGGGAGGGACAGGTACGGGGTGGGACAGGTACGGGGAGGGACAGGTACGGGGTGGGACAGGTACGGGGAGGGACAGGGAGGGGGAGGGACAGGTACGGGGAGGGACAGGTACGGGGTGGGACAGGTACGGGGTGGGACAGGTACGGGGAGGGACAGGTAGGGGGTGGGACAGGTACGGGGAGGGACAGGTAGGGGGTGGGACAGGTACGGGGTGGGACAGGTACGGGGAGGGACAGGTAGGGGGTGGGACAGGTACGGGGAGGGACAGGTACGGGGAGGGACAGGTACGGGGAGGGACAGGTACGGGGTGGGACAGGGAGGGGGAGGGACAGGTAGGGGGTGGGACAGGTACGGGGAGGGACAGGGAGGGGGAGGGACAGGTACGGGGAGGGACAGGGAGGGGGAGGGACAGGTACGGGGTGGGACAGGTACGGGGTGGGACAGGTACGGGGTGGGACAGGGAGGGGGAGGGACAGGGAGGGGGTGGGACAGGTACGGGGAGGGACAGGTACGGGGAGGGACAGGTACGGGGAGGGACAGGTACGGGGTGGGACAGGTACGGGGAGGGACAGGTACGGGGAGGGACAGGTACGGGGTGGGACAGGTACGGGGAGGGACAGGTACGGGGTGGGACAGGTACGGGGAGGGACAGGGAGGGGAGGGACAGGTACGGGGTGGGACAGGTACGGGGAGGGACAGGTACGGGGTGGGACAGGTACGGGGTGGGACAGGTACGGGGTGGGACAGGTACGGGGTGGGACAGGGAGGGGGAGGGACAGGTACGGGGTGGGACAGGTACGGGGAGGGACAGGTACGGGGTGGGACAGGTACGGGGTGGGACAGGGAGGGGGAGGGACAGGTACGGGGTGGGACAGGTACGGGGTGGGACAGGTACGGGGAGGGACAGGTACGGGGTGGGACAGGTACGGGGTGGGACAGGTACGGGGTGGGACAGGGAGGGGGAGGGACAGGTACGGGGAGGGACAGGTACGGGGTGGGACAGGTACGGGGAGGGACAGGTGCAGGAGGGACAGGTACGGGGTGGGACAGGTACGGGGTGGGACAGGTACGGGGAGGGACAGGGAGGGGGAGGGACAGGTACGGGGAGGGACAGGTACGGGGTGGGACAGGGAGGGGGAGGGACAGGTACGGGGAGGGACAGGTACGGGGTGGGACAGGTACGGGGAGGGACAGGTACGGGGTGGGACAGGTACGGGGAGGGACAGGTACGGGGAGGGACAGGTACGGGGAGGGACAGGTACGGGGTGGGACAGGTACGGGGAGGGACAGGTACGGGGTGGGACAGGTACGGGGTGGGACAGGTACGGGGTGGGACAGGTACGGGGAGGGACAGGTACGGGGAGGGACAGGTACACGGAGGGACAGGTACGGGGAGGGACAGGTACGGGGAGGGACAGGGAGGGGGAGGGACAGGTACGGGGAGGGACAGGTACGGGGTGGGACAGGTACGGGGAGGGACAGGTACGGGGAGGGACAGGTACGGGGAGGGACAGGTACGGGGAGGGACAGGTACGGGGTGGGACAGGTACGGGGTGGGACAGGTACGGGGAGGGACAGGTACGGGGTGGGACAGGTACGGGGAGGGACAGGTACGGGGTGGGACAGGTACGGGGTGGGACAGGTACGGGGAGGGACAGGTACGGGGAGGGACAGGTACGGGGAGGGACAGGTACGGGGTGGGACAGGGAGGGGGAGGGACAGGTACGGGGTGGGACAGGTACGGGGTGGGACAGGTACGGGGTGGGACAGGTACGGGGAGGGACAGGTACGGGGTGGGACAGGTACTGGGTGGGACAGGTACGGGGAGGGACAGGTACACGGAGGGACAGGTACGGGGTGGGACAGGTACGGGGAGGGACAGGTACGGGGTGGGACAGGTACTGGGTGGGACAGGTACGGGGAGGGACAGGTACACGGAGGGACAGGTACGGGGAGGGACAGGTACGGGGTGGGACAGGTACGGGGAGGGACAGGTACGGGGAGGGACAGGTACGGGGTGGGACAGGTACGGGGTGGGACAGGTACGGGGTGGGACAGGTACGGGGTGGGACAGGTACGGGGAGGGACAGGTACGGGGTGGGACAGGTACGGGGAGGGACAGGTACGGGGTGGGACAGGTACGGGGAGGGACAGGTACGGGGTGGGACAGGTACACGGAGGGACAGGTACGGGGAGGGACAGGTACGGGGTGGGACAGGTACGGGGTGGGACAGGTACGGGGAGGGACAGGTACGGGGTGGGACAGGTACGGGGAGGGACAGGTACGGGGTGGGACAGGTACACGGAGGGACAGGTACGGGGAGGGACAGGTACGGGGTGGGACAGGTACACGGAGGGACAGGTACGGGGAGGGACAGGTACGGGGTGGGACAGGTACACGGAGGGACAGGTACGGGGAGGGACAGGTACGGGGAGGGACAGGTACGGGGTGGGACAGGTACGGGGAGGGACAGGTACGGGGTGGGACAGGTACGGGGTGGGACAGGTACGGGGAGGGACAGGTACGGGGAGGGACAGGTACGGGGTGGGACAGGTACGGGGAGGGACAGGTACGGGGTGGGACAGGTACACGGAGGGACAGGTACGGGGAGGGACAGGTACGGGGTGGGACAGGTACGGGGTGGGACAGGTACGGGGAGGGACAGGTACGGGGTGGGACAGGTACGGGGAGGGACAGGTACGGGGTGGGACAGGTACACGGAGGGACAGGTACGGGGAGGGACAGGTACGGGGAGGGACAGGTACGGGGTGGGACAGGTACACGGAGGGACAGGTACGGGGAGGGACAGGTACGGGGAGGGACAGGTACGGGGTGGGACAGGTACGGGGAGGGACAGGTACGGGGTGGGACAGGTACGGGGAGGGACAGGTACGGGGAGGGACAGGTACGGGGTGGGACAGGTACGGGGAGGGACAGGTACGGGGAGGGACAGGTACGGGGTGGGACAGGTACGGGGAGGGACAGGTACGGGGTGGGACAGGTACACGGAGGGACAGGTACGGGGTGGGACAGGTACGGGGAGGGACAGGTACGGGGAGGGACAGGTACGGGGAGGGACAGGTACGGGGTGGGACAGGTACACGGAGGGACAGGTACGGGGAGGGACAGGTGCGGGGAGGGACAGGTACGGGGTGGGACAGGTACACGGAGGGACAGGTACGGGGTGGGACAGGTACGGGGAGGGACAGGTACGGGGTGGGACAGGTACGGGGAGGGACAGGTACGGGGTGGGACAGGTACACGGAGGGACAGGTACGGGGAGGGACAGGTACGGGGAGGGACAGGTACGGGGTGGGACAGGTACAAATCGATGCCAGGAGGAGAAACGTCTCATATTCCGCCCTGGGACTCTGCAACCACATGGGATCAGTGCGGATTGCGCAAGTTTCCTGATTTTGCCCCCCCCCCAACATTATCCCAGTCTCAAGCCTCCAACCCTGCACTGCCCTCTGGACCTAACCATCAGTCCCCACTCCTCCCCATCACCTTCTCCCTCAGCTTCATCCACCTATCACTTTCCCAGCGACCTTCCTCCTAACCCCACCTACCTCTCATTTATCTCTCAGCCCTGACACCCAATCCTCATTCCTGATACAAGGATTATGCCTGAAACATTGACTGTTCTGCTCCTCGGATGCTACCTGACCTGCTGCAATTTTCCATAACCACACTCTCGACTCTGATCTCCAGCATCTGCAGGTTTCATTGTACCCTAGGTAATTTAGCATGGCCAATCCACCCTAACCTGCACATCCCTGAACACTATGGGACAATTTAGCATGGCCAATCCACCCTAACCTACACATCCCTGAACACTATGGGGTAATTTAGCATGGCCAATCCACCCTAACCTACACATCCCTGAACACTATGGGGTAATTTAGCATGGCCAATCCACCCTAACCTACACATCCCTGAACACTATGGGTCATTTAGCATGGCCAATCCACCCTAACCTACACATCCCTGAGCACTATGGGGTAATTTAGCATGGCCAATCCACCCTAACCTACACATCCCTGAACACTATGGGTAATTTAGCATGGCCAATCCACCCTAACCTACACATCCCTGAGCACTATGGGGTAATTTAGCATGGCCAATCCACCCTAACCTACACATCCCTGAGCACTATGGGTAATTTAGCATGGCCAATCCACCCTAACCTGCACATCCCTGAACACTATGGGTAATGTAGCATGGCCAATCCACCCTAACCTACACATCCCTGAACACTATGGGGTAATTTAGCATGGCCAATCCACCCTAACCTGCACATCCCTGAACACTATGGGTAATGTAGCATGGCCAATCCACCCTAACCTACACATCCCTGAACACTATGGGGTAATTTAGCATGGCCAATCCACCCTAACCTGCACATCCCTGAACACTATGGGTAATGTAGCATGGCCAATCCACCCTAACCTGCACATCCCTGAACACTATGGGGTAATTTAGCATGGCCAATCCACCCTAACCTGCACATCCCTGAACACTATGGGTAATTTAGCATGGCCAATCCACCCTAACCTACACATCCCTGAACACTGTGGGTAATTTAGCATGGCCAATCCACCCTAACCTACACATCCCTGAACACTGTGGGTAATTTAGCATGGCCAATCCACCCTAACCTACACATCCCTGAACACTATGGGTAATTTAGCATGGCCAATCCACCCTAACCTACACATCCCTGAACACTATGGGTAATTTAGCATGGCCAATCCACCCTAACCTACACATCCCTGAACACTATGGGTAATTTAGCATGGCCAATCCACCCTAACCTACACATCCCTGAACACTGTGGGTAATTTAGCATGGCCAATCCACCCTAACCTACACATCCCTGAACACTATGGGTAATTTAGCATGGCCAATCCACCCTAACCTACACATCCCTGAACACTATGGGTAATTTAGCATGGCCAATCCACCCTAACTTACACATCCCTGAACACTATGGGTAATTTAGCATGGCCATTCCACCCTAACCTACACATCCCTGAACACTATGGGTAATTTAGCATGGCCAATCCACCCTAACCTACACATCCCTGAACACTATGGGGTAATTTAGCATGGCCAATCCATCCTAACCTACACATCCCTGAACACTATGGGGTAATTTAGCATGGCCAATCCGCCCTAACCTACACATCCCTGAACACTATGGGTAATTTAGCATGGCCACCCTAACCTACACATCCCTGAACACTATGGGTAATTTAGCATGGCCAATCCACCCTAACCTACACATCCCTGAGCACTATGGGTAATTTAGCATGGCCACCCTAACCTACACATCCCTGAACACTATGGGGTAATTTAGCATGGCCACCCTAACCTACACATCCCTGAGCACTATGGGTAATTTGGCATGGCCACCCTAACCTACACATCCCTGAACACTATGGGGTAATTTAGCATGGCCACCCTAACCTACACATCCCTGAGCACTATGGGTAATTTAGCATGGCCACCCTAACCTACACATCCCTGAACACTATGGGGTAATTTAGCATGGCCACCCTAACCTACACATCCCTGAGCACTATGGGTAATTTAGCATGGCCACCCTAACCTACACATCCCTGAACACTATGGGGTAATTTAGCATGGCCACCCTAACCTACACATCCCTGAACACTATGGGGTAATTTAGCATGGCCACCCTAACCTACACATCCCTGAGCACTATGGGTAATTTGGCATGGCCACCCTAACCTACACATCCCTGAACACTATGGGGTAATTTAGCATGGCCACCCTAACCTACACATCCCTGAGCACTATGGGTAATTTGGCATGGCCACCCTAACCTACACATCCCTGAGCACTATGGGTAATTTAGCATGGCCACCCTAACCTACACATCCCTGAACACTATGGGGTAATTTAGCATGGCCACCCTAACCTACACATCCCTGAGCACTATGGGTAATTTGGCATGGCCACCCTAACCTACACATCCCTGAGCACTATGGGTAATTTGGCATGGTCACCCTAACCTACACATCCCTGAACACTATGGGGTAATTTAGCATGGCCACCCTAACCTACACATCCCTGAGCACTATGGGTAATTTGGCATGGCCACCCTAACCTACATATCCCTGAACACTATGGGGTAATTTAGCATGGCCACCCTAACCTACACATCCCTGAGCACTATGGGTAATTTGGCATGGCCACCCTAACCTACACATCCCTGAGCACTATGGGTAATTTGGCATGGCCACCCTAACCTACACATCCCTGAGCACTATGGGTAATTTGGCATGGCCACCCTAACCTACACATCCCTGAACACTATGGGGTAATTTAGCATGGCCACCCTAACCTACACATCCCTGAGCACTATGGGTAATTTGGCATGGCCACCCTAACCTACACATCCCTGAGCACTATGGGTAATTTGGCATGGCCACCCTAACCTACACATCCCTGAGCACTATGGGTAATTTGGCATGGCCAATCCACCCTAACCTACACATCCCTGAACACTATGGGTAATTTAGCATGGCCAATCCGCCCTAACCTACACATCCCTGAGCACTATGGGGTAATTTAGCATGGCCAATCCTCCCTAACCTGCACATCCCTGAACACTATGGGGTAATTTAGCATGGCCACCCTAACCTACACATCCCTGAGCACTATGGGTAATTTGGCATGGCCACCCTAACCTACACATCCCTGAGCACTATGGGTAATTTGGCATGGCCACCCTAACCTACACATCCCTGAGCACTATGGGTAATTTGGCATGGCCACCCTAACCTACACATCCCTGAACACTATGGGGTAATTTAGCATGGCCACCCTAACCTACACATCCCTGAGCACTATGGGTAATTTGGCATGGCCACCCTAACCTACACATCCCTGAGCACTATGGGTAATTTGGCATGGCCACCCTAACCTACACATCCCTGAGCACTATGGGTAATTTGGCATGGCCAATCCACCCTAACCTACACATCCCTGAACACTATGGGTAATTTAGCATGGCCAATCCGCCCTAACCTACACATCCCTGAGCACTATGGGGTAATTTAGCATGGCCAATCCTCCCTAACCTGCACATCCCTGAACACTATGGGTAATTTAGCATGGCCACCCTAACCTACACATCCCTGAACACTATGGGGTAATTTAGCATGGCCAATCCACCCTAACCTACACATCCCTGAACACGATGGGGTAATTTAGCATGGCCAATCCACCCTAACCTACACATCCCTGTACACTATGGGTAATTTAGCATGGCCAATCCACCCTAACCTACACATCCCTGAACACTATGGGTAATTTAGCATGGCCAATCCACCCTAACCTACACATCCCTGAGCACTATGGGGTAATTTAGCATGGCCACCCTAACCTACACATCCCTGAACACTATGGGGTAATTTAGCATGGCCACCCTAACCTACACATCCCTGAGCACTATGGGGTAATTTAGCATGGCCACCCTAACCTACACATCCCTGAACACTATGGGGTAATTTAGCATGGCCACCCTAACCTACACATCCCTGAACACTATGGGGTAATTTAGCATGGCCAATCCACCCTAACCTACACATCCCTGAACACTATGGGGTAATTTAGCATGGCCACCCTAACCTACACATCCCTGAGCACGATGGGGTAATTTAGCATGGCCACCCTAACCTACACATCCCTGAACACTATGGGGTAATTTAGCATGGCCACCCTAACCTACACATCCCTGAACACTATGGGGTAATTTAGCATGGCCAATCCACCCTAACCTAGACATCTCTGAGCACTATGGGGTAATTTAGCATGGCCACCCTAACCTACACATCTCTGAACACTATGGGTAATTTAGCATGGCCAATCCACCCTAACCTACACATCCCTGAACACTATGGGGTAATTTAGCATGGCCAATCCACCCTAACCTACACATCCCTGAACACTATGGGGTAATATAGCATGGCCAATACACCCTAACCTACACATCCCTGAGCACTATGGGGTAATTTTACCAGGCCAATCCACCTTAACCTACACATCCCTGAACACTATGGGGTAATTTAGCATGGCCAATCCACCCTAACCTACACATCCCTGAACACTATGGGGTAATTTACCATGGCCAATCCACCCCAACCTGCACTTCCCTGAACACTATGGGTAATTTAGCATGGCCAATCCACCCTAACCTGCACATCCCTGAACACTATGGGTAATTTTGCATGGCCAATCCACCCTAACCTGCACACTCCTGAACACTATGGGGTAATTTAGCATGGCCAATCCACCTTAACCTACACATCCCTGAGCACTATGGGGTAATTTAGCATGGCCAATCCACCCTGACCTGCACATCCCCGAACACTATGGGGTAATTTAGCATGGCCAATCCACCCTAACCTGCACATCCCTGGACACTGTGGGCAAATTAGCATTGCCAATCCACCCTAACCTACACATCCCTGAACACTATGGGGTAATTTAGCATGGCCAATCCACCCTAACCTGCACATCCCTGGACACTATGGCGTAATTTAGCATGGCCAATCCACCCTAACCTACACATCCCTGGACACTGTGGGCAATTTAGCATTGCCAATCCACCCTAACCTACACATCCCTGAACACTGTGGGGTAATTTAGCATGGCCAATCCACCCTAACCTACTCATACCGTAACACAATGGGACCATTTCCGAAGGCCAATACACTCTCATCTGCACCTCCCTGAACACTATGGGGTAATTTAGCATTGCCAATCCACCCTAACCTACACATCCCTGAACACTATGGGTAATTTAGCATTGCCAATCCACCCTAACCTACACATCCCTGAACACTATTGGGTAATTTTGCATGGCTAATCCAAACTAACCTCCGCATTCCTGATCATTATGAGGATGTAATTCTGAAGATGGATGAGGGAGATCCAGGAGATGTCGTGTATTTGGACTTTCAGAAAGCTTTTGATAAAGTCCCACAAAGGAGGTTAGTGAGCAAAATTAGGGCGCATGGTATTGGGGGAAAAGTACTAAATTGGATTGAAAATTGGTTGGCTAATAGGAAACAAAGAGTAGTAATAAACGGCTCCATTTCAGAATGGCAGGCAGTGACCAGTGGGGTACCGCAGGGATCAGTGCTGGGACCGCAGCTTTTTACAATATATATTCATGATATAGAAGATGGTATTAATAGTAACATTAGCAAATTTACTGATGATATTAAGCTGGGTGGCAGGGTGAAATATGATGAGGATGTTAGGAGATTACAGGGTGACCTGGACACGTTAGGTGAGTGGTCAGATGCATGGCAGATGCAGTTTAATGTGGATAAATGTATGGTTATCCACTTTGGTGGCAAGAACAGGAAGGCATATTACTACCTCAATGGAATCAATTTAGGTAAAGGTGCAGTACAAGGGGATCTGGGTGTTCTTGTACACCAGTCAATGAAGGCAAGCATGCAGGTACAGCAGGTAGTGAAGAAGGCTAATAGCATGCTGGCCTTCATAACAAGAGGGATTGAGTACAGAAGCAAAGAGCTTCTTCTGCAGCTGTACAGGGCCCTGGTGAGACCACACCTGGAGTATTGTGTGCAGTTCTGGTCTCCAAATTTCAGGAAAGACTTTCTGGCAATTGAGGGAGTGCAGCGTAGGTTCACGAGGTCAATTCCTGGAATGGCGGGACTACCTTCCACTGAAAGACTGGAGCGACTGGGCTTGTATACCCTTGAGTTTAGAAGACTGAGACGGGAACTGATTGAGACATATAAGATTATGAAAGGATTGGACACTCTGGCGGCAGGAAACATGTTTCCGCTGCGGGGTGAGTGCCGAACCAGAGGACACAACTTAAAAATACGGGGTAGACCATTTAGGACAGAGATAAGGAGAAACTTCTTCACCCAGAGAGTGGTGGCTGTGTGGAATGCTCTGCCCCAGAGGGCAGTGGAGCCCCAGTCTCTGGATTCATTTAAGAAAGAGTTGGATAGAGCTCTCAAAGATAGTGGGATCAAAGGGTAATGGAGATAAGGCAGGAACAGGATACTGATTAAGGATGATCAGCCATGATCATATTGAATGGTGGTGCAGGCTCGAAGGGCAGAATGGCCGACTCCTGCACCTATTGTCTATTGTCTAATTTAGCATGGCCAATCCACCCTAACCTACACATCCCTGAACACTATGGGGTAATTTAGCATGGCCAATCCACCCTAACCTGCACATCCCTGAACACTATGGGTAATTTAGAATGGCCAATCCACCCTAACCTACACATCCCTGAGCACTATGGGTAATTTAGAATGGCCAATCCACCCTAACCTACACATCCCTGAGCACTATGGGGTAATTTAGCATGGCCAATCCACCCGAACCGACACATCCCTGAACACTATGGGGCAATTTAGCATGGCAAATCCACCCTAACCTGCACATCCCTGAGCACTATGGGGTAATTTAGCATGGCCAATCCACCCTAACCTGCACACCCTTGAACACTATGGGGTAATTTAGCATGGCCAATCCACCCTAACCTGCACATCCCTGAACACTATGGGGTAATTTAGCATGGCCAATCCACCCTAACCTGCACATCCTGAACACTATGGGGTAATTTAGCATGGCAAATACACCCTAACCTGCACATCCCTGAGCACTATGGGGTAATTTAGCATGGCCAATCCACCCTAACCTGCACATCCTGAACACTATGGGGTAATTTAGCATGGTCAATCCACCCTAACCTGCACATCCCCGAAACACTATGGGGCAATTTAGCATGGCAAATCCACCCTAACCTGCACATCCCTGAGCACTATGGGGTAATTTAGCATGGCCAATCCACCCTAACCTGCACATCCCCGAAACACTATGGGGCAATTTAGCATGGCAAATCCACCCTAACCTGCACATCCCTGAGCACTATGGGGTAATTTAGCATGGCCAATCCACCCTAACCTGCACATCCCTGAACACTATGGGGTAATTTAGCATGGCCAATCCACCCTAACCTGCACATCCTGAACACTATGGGGTAATTTAACATAGCCAATCCACCCTAACCTACACATCCCTGAACACTATGGGGTAATTTAGCATGGCCAATCCACCCTAACCTGCACATCCCTGAACACTATGGGGTAATTTGTCATGGCCAATCCACCCTAACCTACACATCCCTGAACACTATGGGGTAATTTAGCATGGCCAATCCACCCTAACCTACACATCCCTGAACACTATGGGGTAATTTAGCATGGCCAACCCACCCTAACCTGCACATCCCTGAACACTATGGGTAATTTAGCATGGCCAATCCACCCTATCCTACACATGTTTGGATTGTGGATGGAAACCGGAGCACCCGGAGGAAACCCACGCAGACACTGGGAGAATGTGCAAACTCCGCACAGTCAGTCTCCCCCGAGTCTGGGATCGAACCGGGGTTTCTGGTGTTGTGAGGCAGTGGTGCTAACCACAGAGCCCCCGTTCCATCCTGTATGGCCCATCAACTCTACTCTGTCCATCGATGAGATCGTAGCTGGTCTGATAATCCTCAAACCCCTTTTTCCTGCCTTTTCCCCATCCACCCTCCCTTCCTTATCTTATTAAAAACCTGTCTCTGTCTCTATCTCTGTCTCTGTCTCTGTCTCCCCCCCCACCTCTCTGTCTCGTTCTGTCTCTCTCTCTCTCTCTCTCTCTCTCTGTCTCGTTCTGTCTCTCTCTGTCTCTCCCTCTCTCTCTCTTTCTCTCTGTCTCGTTCTGTCTCTCCTTCTCTCTTCCCCGCCAGCACCCCTCTCAGTCTCAGCCTTGACTGACCCGGCCTCGCCAGCCCTCTGCAGGAAAGAATCCACCAGATCCCCTCCCCTCGGAGAGAGAAGGAATCCCCTCTCTGTCTCTATCTCCGATGGGAGACCCCTTACTCTGAGATGATTCCCCTCTGGGTCCTAGACTCCCCCCCCCCACCACTACACACACCAGGGGGAAACGACCTCCCCCACATCTCCCCCCTGTCCAGTTCCCCTCTTGTGTGTTTCAATAAGGACGCCCCCCCGCCTTCCTCTCAACTCCAAAGAGTGTGGGCCCAACCTACTCAAGTTCCCCTCCATCAGGGAGTCCCTCCATCCCCCTTTCCCTGGGACTGCCCTCAGTCTGTCCTCCCTCAGATACAGGGCCCCAAAACTGTTCACTCTGTTCCAGCCACGCTCTGACTAGTACCTTCTATAGTTTTAGCAAAACCTCCCCACCTTGAAACTCTGGATTCTCTGAAATGAGCATTCCATTTGATACAAACCCATCCCGTGCAAGAAAATCACTCTGCTCTCCCCACCCCCCCCCACCCAACCACCTCAGTCTGGCTCTGTTCTGTCTGACTCTGTCCCCTCAGTCCCCACATACCTCCTTCTCTCCTGCACACACTCTCTCTCTCTCTCTCTCACCATGTCCTGCTGTTGCTGTGGGCTGTAGGAAAGACACTAACCTGTACAGGGTTTGTCTATCCTGATCTCCCCGCTCTCCGCACTGACTGCGTTCCACACCGTACACCGATAGTGGATGGGGTCAGACATTCCCACTGACAGTTTCAGCTCCCCCTTGTTCCCGGAGAGCTGTTCCACCTCCCCATCTGTCTGGTTGGTTCCTAGCGATGTCCAGGTATAGCTGATGTTACTCCCCCTCTCCGCAGAGCAAAGCAGGGTCACATTACAGCCCTCAGCAGTGATGTTCTCAATCAGCTCCACACTGGGCACAGACACGGGCTCTGTATGAACAAGGACAGGCTGTGAGTAACTCCCAGAAACATCCTACTGTCTCCCAACTCCAGACTCACCCCCCAACACCCCCTCACTGAGGGACAGGGACACAGAGAGACTCCCCACCCCCCACTCACTGAGGGACAGGGACACAGAGAGACTCCCCTCCCCCCTCACTGAGGGACAGGGACACAGAGAGACACCCCCTCACTGAGGGACAGGGACTCAGAGAGACTCCCCACCCCCTGAGGGACAGGGACACAGAGAGACATCCCCCCCCTCACTGAGGGACAGGGACACAGAGAGACACCCCCCCTCACTGAGGGACAGGGGCAGAGAGAGACCCCCCCCACCTCACTGAGGGACAGGGACACAGAGAGACACACACCCTCTCACTGAGGGACAGGGACACAGAGAGACACACACCCCCTCACTGAGGGACAGGGACACAGAGAGACTCCGCCCCCTCACTGAGGGACAGGGACACAGAGAGACTCCGCCCCCTCACTGAGGGACAGGGACACAGAGAGACTCCGCCCCCTCACTGAGGGACAGGGACACAGACAGACTCCGCCCCCTCACTGAGGGACAGGGACACAGAGAGACTCCCCACCCCCCCTCACTGAGGGACAGGGACACAGAGAGACTCCTCCCCCCTCCCCCCTCACTGAGGGACAGAGACACAGAGAGACTCCCCCATCCCCCCCACTCCACCCACTGAGGGACAAGGACGCAGAGAGACAGCCCCCCCCTCACTGAGGGACACGGACACAGAGAGACACACACCCTCTCACTGAGGGACAGGGACACAGAGAGACTCCCCCCCCCCCCCCACTGAGGGACAGGGACACAGAGAGACACACGCCCCCTCACTGAGGGACAGGGGCAGAGAGAGACCCCCCCCCCCCCACCTCACTGAGGGACAGGGACACAGAGAGACACACACCCCCTCACTGAGGGACAGGGACACAGAGAGACTCCCCCATCCCCCCCCCCTCCACCCACTGAGGGACAAGGACGCAGAGAGACAGCCCCCCCCCCCCCTCACTGAGGGACAAGGACGCAGAGAGACAGCCCCCCCCCCCCCTCACTGAGGGACACGGACACAGAGAGACTCCCCCCGCCCCTCAGTGAGGGACAGGGACACAGAGAGACTCCCCACCCCCTCACTGAGGGACAGGGACACAGAGAGACTCCCCCCCCCCCTCACTGAGGGACAGGGATACAGAGAGACTCCCCCCCCCCCTCGCTGAGGGACAGGGACAGAGAGAGACTCCCCCCCCCCCTCACTGAGGGACAGGGACACAGAGAGACTCCCCCCCCCCTCACTGAGGGACAGGGACACAGAGAGACTCCCCCCCCCCCTCACTGAGGGACAGGGACACAGAGAGACTCCCCCCCCCCTTACTGAGGGACAGGGACACAGAGAGACTCCCCCCCCCTCACTGAGGGACAGGGACACAGAGAGACTCCCCCCCCCTCACTGAAGGACAGGGACACAGAGAGACTCCCCCCCCCCCCCCTCACTGAGGGACAGGGACACCGAGAGACTCCCCCCCCCTCACTGAGGGACAGGGACACAGAGAGACTCCCTCCCACCCCCCTCACTGAGGGACAGGGACACAGAGAGACACCCCCCCCCCGCTCACTGAGGGACAGGGACACAGAGAGACTCCCCCCCCCTCACTGAGGGACAGGGACACAGAGAGACTCCCCCCCCCCTCACTGAGGGACAGGGACACAGAGAGACACCCCCCCCCCTCACTGAGGGACAGGGATACAGAGAGAGACCCCCACCCCCCCCCCTCACTGAGGGACAGGGACACAGAGAGACACAACCCCCCTCACTGAGGGACAAGGACGCAGAGAGACAGCCCCCCTCACCCTCACTGAGGGACAGGGACACAGAGAGACTCCCCCCCCCAACTGAGGGACAGGGTCACAGAGAGACTCCCCCCCCCTCACTGAGGGACAGGGACACAGAGAGACTCCCCCCCCCTCACTGAGGGACAGGGACACAGAGAGACTCCCCCCCCCAACTGAGGGACAGGGTCACAGAGAGACTCCCCCCCCCCTCACTGAGGGACAGGGTCACAGAGAGACTCCCCCCCCCCTCACTGAGGGACAGGGTCACAGAGAGACTCCCCCCCCCCTCACTGAGGGACAGGGACACAGAGAGACTCCCCCCCCCCCCTCACTGAGGGTCAGGGACACAGAGAGACTCCCCACCCTCACTGAGGGACAGGGACACAGAGACTCCCCCCCCCCTCACTGAGGGACAGGGACACAGAGAGACTTCCCCCACCCCCCTCACTGAGGGACAGGGACACAGAGAGACTCCCCCCCCCCCCCCACCCTCACTGAGGGACAGGGACACAGAGAGACTCCCCCCCCCCTCACTGAGGGACAGGGACTCAGAGAGACTCCCCTCCCCCTCACTGAGGGACAGGGACACAGAGAGACTCCCCCCCCCCCTTACTGAGGGACAGGGACACAGAGAGACTTCCCCCCCCCCCCTCACTGAGGGACAGGGACACAGAGAGACTCCCCCCCCCCCCTTACTGAGGGACAGGGACACAGAGAGACTCCCCCCACCCTCACTGAGGGACAGGGACACAGTGAGACACCCCACCCCCCCACCTCACTGAGGGACAGGGATACAGAGAGACTCCCCCCCCCCCCCACACTGAGGGACAGGGACACAGAGAGACTCCCCCCCCTCACTGAGGGACAGGGACACAGAGAGACTCCCCCCTCCCCCTCACTGAGGGACAGGGACACAGAGAGACTCCCCCCCCCCCCTCACTGAGGGACAGGGACACAGAGAGACTCCCCCCCCCCTCACTGAGGGACAGGGACACAGAGACACCCCCCCCCCCCTCACTGAGGGACAGGGACACAGAGAGACTCCCCCCCCCCCCCTTACTGAGGGACAGGGACACAGAGAGACTCCCCCCCCTCACTGAGGGACAGGGACACAGAGAGACTCCCCCCCCCCCCTCACTGAGGGACAGGGACACAGAGAGACTCCCCCCCCTCACTGAGGGACAGGGACACAGTGAGACACCCCACCCCCCCACCTCACTGAGGGACAGGGATACAGAGAGACTCCTCCCCCCCCACACTGAGGGACAGGGACACAGAGAGACTCCCCCCCCACTCACTGAGGGACAGGGACACAGAGAGACTCCCCACCCCCCTCACTGAAGGACAGGGACACAGAGAGACTCCCCGCCCCCCCCCACACTGAGGGACAGGGACACAGAGAGAATCCCCACCCCTCACTGAGGGACAGGGACACCGAGAGACACCCCCCCCCCTCACTGAGGGACAGGGACACAGAGGGACTCCCTCCCCCCTCACTGAGGGACAGGGACACAGAGAGACACCCCCCCTCACTGAGGGACAGGGACACAGAGAGACACCCCCCCCTCCCCCACTGAGGGACAGGGATACAGAGAGAGACCCCCACCCCCCCCCACTGAGGGACAGGGACACAGAGAGACACACCCCCCCTCACTGAGGGACAAGGACGCAGAGAGACAGCCCCCCCCACCCTCACTGAGGGACACGGACACAGAGAGACTCCCCCCGCCCCTCAGTGAGGGACAGGGACACAGAGCGACTCCCCCCTCCCTCACTGAGGGACAGGGACACAGAGAGACGACCCCCCCACCCGCCTCACTGAGGGACAGGGACACAGAGAGACACACACCCCCTCACTGAGGGACAGGGACACAGAGAGACTCCCCCCCTCACTGAGGGACAGGGACACAGAGAGACTCCCCCCCCCACCCTCACTGAGGGACAGGGACACAGAGAGACTCCCCCCCCCCCTCACTGAGGGACAGGGACACAGAGAGACTCCACCCCCCCCTCTCACTGAGGGACAGGGACACAGAGAGACTCCTCCCCCCCCCTCACTGAGGGACAGGGACACACAGAGACTCCCCCCCCCTCTCACTGAGGGACAGGGACACAGAGAGACTCCCCCCCACCTCACTGAGGGACAGGGACACAGAGAGACTCCCCCCCCACCCTCACTGAGGGACAGGGACACAGAGAGACTCCCCCCCCTCCCCTCACTGAGGGACAGGGACACAGAGAGACTCCCCCCCACCTCGCTGAGGGACAGGGACACAGAGAGACTCCCCCCCCCACCCTCACTGAGGGACAGGGACACAGAGAGACTCCCCCCCCCCCCTCACTGAGGGACAGGGACACAGAGAGACTCCCCCCCCCCTCTCACTGAGGGACAGCGACACAGAGAGACTCCCCCCCCCCCTCACTGAGGGACAGCGACACAGAGAGACTCCCCCCCCCCCCCCTCACTGAGGGACAGGGACACAGAGAGACTGCCCCCCCCCCTCACTGAGGGACAGGGACACAGAGAGACTGCCCCCCCCCTCACTGAGGGACAGGGACACAGAGAGACTCCCCCCCCCCTCACTGAGGGACAGGAACACAGAGAGACTCCCCCCCCCTCACTGAGGGACAGGGACACAGAGAGACTCCCCCCCCCCCCTCACTGAGGGACAGGGACACAGAGAGACCCCCCCTCTCACTGAGGGACAGGGACACAGAGAGACTCCCCCCCCCACCCTCACTGAGGGACAAGGACACAGAGAGACCCCCCCCCCCCCTTACTGAGGGACAGGGACACAGAGAGACCCCCCCTCTCACTGAGGGACAGGGACACAGAGAGACTCCCCCCCCCCCCCTCACTGAGGGACAGGGACACAGAGAGACTCCCCCCCCTCACTGAGGGACAGGAACACTGAGAGACTCCCCCCTCCCCCCCCCCCCCCCCCACTGAGGGACAGGGACACAGAGAGACACCCCCCCCCCTCACTGAGGGACAGGGACACAGAGAGCCTCCCCCCCCTCACTGAGGGATAGGGACACAGAGAGACACCCCCCTCCCCCCTCACTGAGGGACAGGGACACAGAGAGACACCCCCCCCCTCTCTGAGGGACAGGGACACAGAGAGACTCCCCCCCCCCCCTCACTGAGGGACAGGGACACAGAGAGACTCCTCCCCCCCCCCCCTCACTGAGGGACAGGGACACAGAGAGACATCCCACCCCCCCCTCACTGAGGGACAGGGACACAGAGAGACTCCCCACCCCCTCACTGAGGGACAGGGACACAGAGAGACATCCCCCCCCCCCAATGAGGGACAGGGACACAGAGAGACTCCCCCCCCACCTCACTGAGGGACAGGGACACAGAGAGACTCCCCCCCCCCTCACTGAGGGACAGGGACACAGAGAGACTTCCCCCCCCACCCCCCCTCACTGAGGGACAGGGACACAGAGAGACTCCCCACCCCCCCTCACTGAGGGACAGGGACACAGAGAGACCCCCCCCCTCACTGAGGGACAGGGACACAGAGAGACTCCCCCCCCCCCCTCACTGAGGGACAGGGACACAGAGAGACTCCCCCCCCCCCTCACTGAGGGACAGGGACACAGAGAGACTCCCCCCCCCCCCCCCCTCACTGGGGGACAGGGACACAGAGAGACTCCCCCAACCCCCCCCCCCCCCTCACTGAGTGACAGGGACACAGAGAGACATCCCCCCCCCCCAATGAGGGAAAGGGACACAGAGAGACACCCCCCCCTCAGTGAGGGACACGGACACAGAGAGACTCCCCACCCCCCTCACTGAGGGACAGGGACACAGAGAGACTCCCCACCCCCTCACTGAGGGACAGGGACACAGAGAGACATCCCCCCCCCCAATGAGGGACAGGGACACAGAGAGACACCCCCCCCCCCTCACTGAGGGACAGGGACACAGAGAGACATCCCCCCCCCCAATGAGGGACAGGGACACAGAGAGACACCCCCCCCCCCTCACTGAGGGACAGGGACACAGAGAGACTCCCCACCCCCTCACTGAGGGACAGGGACACAGAGAGACATCCCCCCCCCCCAATGAGGGACAGGGACACAGAGAGACACCCCCCCCCCCTCACTGAGGGACAGGGACACAGAGATTCTCCCCCCCCCCCCTCACTGGGGGACAGGGACACAGAGAGACCCCCCCCTCACTGGGGGACAGGGACATAGAGAGACCCCCCCCCTTACTGAGGGACAGGGACACAGAGAGACACCACCCCCCCCCCCCCTCACTGAAGGACAGGGACACAGAGAGACACCCCCCCCTCACTGAGGGACAGGGACACAGAGAGGCACCACCCCCCCCCCCCCTCACTGAAGGACAGGGACACAGAGAGACACCCCCCCCCCTCAGTGAGGGACAGGGACACAGAGAGACCTCCCCCCTCACTGAAGGACAGGGACACAGAGAGACCCCCCCCCCCCCTCACTGAGGGACAGGGACACAGAGAGACACCGCCCCCCCCTCACTGAAGGACAGGGACACAGAGAGACACCACCCCCCCCCCTCACTGAAGGACAGGGACACAGAGAGACACCCCCCCCCCCTCAGTGAGGGACAGGGACACAGAGAGACTCCCCCCCCTCACTGAAGGACAGGGACACAGAGAGACACCACCCACCCCCCTCACTGAAGGACAGGGACACAGAGAGACTCCCCACCCCCCCTCACTGAGGGACAGGGACACAGAGAGACCCCCCCCCCCCTCACTGAGGGACAGGGACACAGAGAGACTCCCCCCCCCCCTCACTGAGGGACAGGGACACAGAGAGACTCCCCCCCCCCCCCTCACTGAGGGACAGGGACACAGAGAGACTCCCCCCCCCCCCCTCACTGGGGGACAGGGACACAGAGAGACTCCCCCAACCCCCCCCCCCCCTTAACTGAGTGACAGGGACACAGAGAGACATCCCCCCCCCCCCCCCCAATGAGGGACAGGGACACAGAGAGACACCCCCCCTCAGTGAGGGACACGGACACAGAGAGACTCCCCCCCACCCCCTCACTGAGGGACAGGGACACAGAGAGACATCCCCCCCCCCAATGAGGGACAGGGACACAGAGAGACACCCCTCCCCCCTCAGTGAGGGACAGGGACACAGAGAGACACCCCTCCCCCCTCACTGAGGGACAGGAACACAGAGACTCCCCCCCCCCCTCACTGAGGGACAGGGATACAGAGAGACACCCCCCTCTCCCTCACTGAGGGACAGGGACACAGAGAGACCCCCCCCCCCTTACTGAAGGACAGGGACACAGAGAGACACCCCCCCCCCTACTGAAGGACAGGGACACAGAGAGACACCCCCCCCTCCCTCTCACTGAGGGACAGGGACACAGAGAGACTCCCCCAACACCCCCCCCAATGAGGGACAGGGACACAGAGAGACTCCCCCCCTCACTGAGGGACAGGGACACAGAGAGACTCCCCCCCCCCTCACTGAGGGACAGGGACACAGAGAGACTCCCCCCCCCCCTCACTGAGGGACAGGGACACAGAGAGACTCCCCCCCCCTCACTGAGGGACAGGGACACAGAGAGACTCCCCCCCCCCACTCACTGAGGGACAGGGACACAGAGAGACACCCCCCCCCCCACTCACTGAGGGACAGGGACACAGAGAGCACCCCCCCCACTCACTGAGGGACAGGGACACAGAGAGACTCCCCCCCCCCCCACTCACTGAGGGACAGGGACACAGAGAGCACCCCCCCCACTCACTGAGGGACAGGGACACAGAGAGCCCCCCCCCTCACTGAGGGACAGGGACACAGAGAGACTCCCCCCCCCCCAATGAGGGACAGGGACACAGAGAGACTCCCTGGCCCCACCCCCCTCACTGAGGGACAGGGACACAGAGAGACTCCCCCCCCCCTCACTGAGGGACAGGGACACAGAGAGACTCCCCCCCCCCTCTCACTGAGGGACAGGGACACAGAGAGACTCCCCCCCCACCTCACTGAGGGACAGGGACACAGAGAGACTCCCCCCCCCCTCACTGAGGGACAGGGACACAGAGAGACACCCCCCCCTCACTGAGGGACAGGGACACAGAGAGACTCCACCCACCCCCCCCTCACTGTGGGACAGGGACACAGAGAGACTCCCCCCCCCCCCCTCCCCCTCACTGAGGGACAGGGACACAGAGAGACACCCCCCCCCTCCCCCTCACTGAGGGACAGGGACACAGAGAGACTCCCCCCCCCCTCTCACTGAGGGACAGGGACACAGAGAGACTCCACCCACCCCCCCCCCCCTCACTGAGGGACAGGGACACAGAGAGACTCCCCCCCCCTCACTGAGGGACAGGGACACAGAGCGACTCCCCCCCCCCACACTGAGGGACAGGGACACAGAGAAACCCCCCCCTCACTGAGGGACAGGGACACAGAGAGACTCCCCCCCCCCCTCACTGAGGGACAGGGACACAGAGCGACTCCCCCCCCCTCACCGAGGGACTGGGACATAGAGAGACTCACCCCCCCCCCCCCTCACTGAGGGACAGGGACACAGAGAGACACCCCCCTCCCCTCACTGAGGGACAGGGACACAGAGAGACACCCCCCCCCCCCACACTGAGGGACAGGGACACAGAGAGACTCCCCCCCCCCCTCACTGAGGGACAGGGATACAGAGAGACTCCCCCCCCCTCACTGAGGGACAGGGACATAGAGAGACACCCCCCTCCCCTCACTGAGGGACAGGGACACAGAGAGACACCCCCCCCCACACTGAGGGACAGGGACACAGAGAGACACCCCCCCCCACACTGAGGGACAGGGACACAGAGAGACTCCCCCCCCCTCACCGAGGGACTGGGACATAGAGAGAGACTCACCCCCCCCCTCACTGAGGGACAGGGATACAGAGAGACTCCCCCCCCTCTCAGTGAGGGAGAGGGACACAGAGAGACTCCCCCCCCCCCCTCCCCCCTCACTGAGGGACAGGGACACAGAGAGACTCCCCACCCCCCCCTCACTGAAGGACAGGGACACAGAGAGACTCCCCACCCCCACTGACTGAGGGACAGGGATACAGAGAGACACCCACCCCCCCCCCCCCCCCTCACTGAGGGACACGGACACAGAGCGACGCCCCCCCTCACCGAGGGACTGGGACACAGAGAGACACCCCCCCCCCTCACTGAGGGACAGGGACACAGAGAGACACCCCCTCCCCCCCCCCCCCCACTGAGGGATAGGGACACAGAGATACACACACCCTCCCCCCCCTCACTGAGGGACAGGGACACAGAGAGACTCCCCCCCCCCCCCTCACTGAGGGACAGGGACACAGAGAGGCACCCCCCTCCCTCTCACTGAGGGACAGGGACACAGAGAGACACCCCCTCCCCACCCCCCCACTGAGGGATAGGGACACAGAGAGACTCCCCCCCTCACTGAGGGACAGGGACACAGAGACTCCCCCCCTCACTGAGGGACAGGGACACAGAGAGACTTCCCACCCCCCCCCCTTCACTGAGGGACAGGGACACAGAGAGACTCCCCCCCCTCACTGAGGGACAGGGACACAGAGAGACAGCACCCCCCCCCCCCCCAACTGAGGGACAGGGACACAGAGAGACTCCCCCCCCCCTCACTGAGGGACAGGGACACAGAGAGACCACCCCCTCACTGAGGGACAGGGACACAGAGAGACAGCACCCCCCCCCCCCACTGAGGGACAGGGACACAGAGAGACTCCCCCCCCCCTCACTGAGGGACAGGGACACAGAGAGACTCCCCCCCCCCAATGAGGGACAGGGACACAGAGAGACACCCCCCCCCCTCACTGAGGGACAGGGACACAGAGAGACACCCCCACCCCCCTCACTGAGGGACAGGGACACAGAGAGGCACCCCCCTCCCTCTCACTGAGGGACAGGGACACAGAGAGACACCCCCTCCCCACCCCCCCACTGAGGGATAGGGACACAGAGAGACTCCCCCCCTCACTGAGGGACAGGGACACAGAGAGACTTCCCACCCACCCCTTCACTGAGGGACAGGGACACAGAGAGACCCCCCCCCCTCACTGAGGGACAGGGACACAGAGAGACTCCCCCCCCCCCAATGAGGGACAGGGACACAGAGAGACCACCCACCCTCCTCACTGAGGGACAGGGATACAGAGAGACCCCCACCCCCTCACTGAGGGACAGGGACACAGAGAGACACCCCCACCCCCCTCACTGAGGGACAGGGACACAGAGAGACTCCCCCCCCCCCTCACTGAGGGACAGGGACACAGAGAGACTCCCCCCCCTCACTGAGGGACAGGGATACAGAGAGACACCCCCCCCCCCTCACTGAGGGACAGGGACACAGAGAGACACCCCCCCACACTCACGGAGGGACAGGGACACAGAGAGACTCCCCCCCCCCCCTCACACTGAGGGACAGGGACACAGAGAGACTCCCCCCCTCCCTCTCACTGAGGGACAGGGACACATAGAGACACCCCCCCCCCCCTCACTGAGGGACAGGGACACAGAGAGACTCCCCCCCCCTCACTGAGGGACAGGAACACAGATAGACTCCCCCCCCACCCCTCACTGAGGGACAGGGACACAGAGAGACTCCCCACCCCCCCCCCCCCCCTCACTGAGGGACAGGGACACAGAGAGATCCCCCCCCCCCCCCTCACTGAGGGACAGGGACACAGAGAGACTCCCCACCCCCCCTCACTGAGGGACAGGGACACAGAGAGACTCCCCACCCCCCCCTCACTGAAGGACAGGGACACAGAGAGACTCCCCACCCCCACTGACTGAGGGACAGGGACACAGAGAGACTCCCCCCTCTCAGTGAGGGACAGGAACACAGACTCCCCCCACCCCCTCACTGAGGGACAGGGATACAGAGAGACACCCACCCCCCCACTGAGGGACAGGGACACAGAGAAACTCCCCCCCCTCACTGAGGGACAGGGACACAGAGCGACTCCGCCCCCCCCCCCCCCTCACTGAGGGACAGGGACACAGAGAGACACCCCCCCCCCCTCACTGAGGGACAGGGACACAGAGAGACACCCCTCCCCCCCCCCCCCCCCCACTGAGGGATAGGGACACAGAGATACACACACCCTCCCCCCCCTCACTGAGGGACAGGGACACAGAGAGACTCCCCCCCCCCCCCGTCACTGAGGGACAGGGACACAGAGAGGCACCCCCCTCCCTCTCACTGAGGGACAGGGACACAGAGAGACACCCCCTCCCCACCCCCCCACTGAGGGATAGGGACACAGAGAGACTCCCCCCCTCACTGAGGGACAGGGACACAGAGAGACTTCCCACCCCCCCCCTTCACTGAGGGACAGGGACACAGAGAGACCCCCCCCCCTCACTGAGGGACAGGGACACAGAGAGACAGCACCCCCCCCCCCCCAACGGAGGGACAGGGACACAGAGAGACTCCCCCCCCCCTCACTGAGGGACAGGGACACAGAGAGACTCCCCCCCCCCCAATGAGGGACAGGGACACAGAGAGACCACCCACCCTCCTCACTGAGGGACAGGGATACAGAGAGACCCCCTCCCCCTCACTGAGGGACAGGGACACAGAGAGACACCCCCCCCCCCTCACTGAGGGACAGGGACACAGAGAGACACCCCCCCCCCCTCACTGAGGGACAGGGATACAGAGAGACACCCCCACCCCCCTCACTGAGGGACAGGGACACAGAGAGACTCCCCCCCCTCACTGAGGGACAGGGATACAGAGAGACACCCCCCCCCCTCACTGAGGGACAGGGACACAGAGAGACACCCCCCCACACTCACGGAGGGACAGGGACACAGAGAGACTCCCCCCCCCCCTCTCACTGAGGGACAGGGACACAGAGAGACCCCCTCCCCCTCACTGAGGGACAGGGACACAGAGAGACTCCCCCCCCCCCCCCTCTCACTGAGGGACAGGGACACAGAGAGACTCCCCCCCTCCCTCTCACTGAGGGACAGGGACACAGAGAGACACCCCCCCCCCCACCCCCTCACTGAGGGACAGGGACACAGAGAGACTCCCCCCCCCCTCACTGAGGGACAGGGACACAGATAGACTACCCCCCCCCCCCCCTCACTGAGGGACAGGGACACAGAGAGACTCCCCCCCTCCCTCTCACTGAGGGACAGGGACACAGAGAGACTCCCCCCCCCCTCACTGAGGGACAGGAACACAGATAGACTACCCCCCCCCCCCTCACTGAGGGACAGGGATACAGAGAGACTCCACCCCCCCCCTCACTGAGGGACAGGGATACAGAGAGACTCCCCCCCCCCTCACTGAGGGACAGGGACACAGAGAGACTCCCCCCCCCCTCACTGAGGGACAGGAACACAGAGAGACTCCCCCCCCCCTCACTGAGGGACAGTGACACAGAGAGATCCCCCCCCCCTCACTGAGGGACAGGGACACAGAGAGACTCCCCCCCCTCACTGAGGGACGGGGACACAGAGAGTCACCGCCCCCCCCCCCCCCCCTCACTGAGGGACAGGGACACAGAGAGACTTCCCCCCCCCCTTCACTGAGGGACAGGGACACAGAGAGACAGCCCCCCCCCCCCTCACTGAGGGACAGGGACACAGAGAGACTCCCCCCCCCCCCCCTCACTGAGGGACAGGGACACAGAGAGACTCCCCCCCCCCCCCCCCTCCCCCCTCACTGAGGGACAGGGACACAGAGAGACTCCCCACCCCCCCTCACTGAGGACAGGGACACAGAGAGACTCCCCCCCCACACTGAGGGACAGGGACACAGAGAGGCACCCCCCCACCACTGAGGGACAGGGACACAGAGAGACTCCCCCCCCCCCCTCACTGAGGGACAGGGACACAGAGAGACTCCCCCCCCCCTCCCCCCTCACTGAGGGACAGGGACACAGAGAGACTCCCCACCCCCCCCTCACTGAGGGACAGGGATACAGAGAGACACCCACCCCCCCACTGAGGGACAGGGACACAGAGAAACTCCCCCCTCCTCACTGAGGGACAGGGACACAGAGCGACTCCGCCCCCCCCCCCCCCTCACTGAGGGACAGGGACACAGAGCGACGCCCCCCCTCCCCCCTCACTGAGGGACAGGGACACAGAGCGACTCCCCCCCCTCACCGAGGGACTGGGACATAGAGAGACTCCCCCCCCCCTCACTGAGGGACAGGGACACAGAGAGACACCCCCCCCCTCACTGAGGGACAGGGACACAGGGAGACACCCCCCCCCCCCTCACTGAGGGACAGGGACACAGAGAGACTCCCCCCCCCCTCACTGAGGGACAGGGACACAGAGAGACTCCCCCCCCCCCTCTCACTGAGGGACAGGGACACAGAGAGACACCCCCCCCTCACTGAGGGACAGGGACACAGAGAGACTCCCCCCCCCCCTCTCACTGAGGGACAGGGACACAGAGAGACACCCCCCCCTCACTGAGGGACAGGGATACAGAGAGACTCCCCCCCTCACTGAGGGACAGGGATACAGAGAGACTCCCCCCCTCACTGAGGGACAGGGACACAGAGAGACACCCCCTCCCCACCCCCCCACTGAGGGATAGGGACACAGAGAGACTCCCCCCTCACTGACGGACAGGGACACAGAGAGTCTCCCCCCCTCACTGAGGGACAGGGACACAGAGAGACCCCCCCCCTCACTGAGGGACAGGGACACAGAGAGACACCCCCCCCCCTCACTGAGGGACAGGGACACAGAGAGACTCCCCCCCCCCCCCCCCCCTCACTGAGGGACAGGGACACAGAGAGACTCCCCCCTCCCCCCCTCACTGAGGGACAGGGGCACAGAGAGACTCCCCCCCCCCCCCTCACTGAGGGACAGGGACACAGAGAGACTCCCCCCCCCCCCCCTCACTGAGGGACAGGGACACAGAGAGACTCCCCCCCCCTCACTGAGGGACTGGGACACAGAGACTCCCCCCCTCTCACTGAGGGACAGGGACACAGAGACTCCCCCCCCCCTCACTGAGGGACAGGGACACAGAGACTCCCCCCCCTCTCACTGAGGGACAGGGACACAGAGACTCCCCCCCCCTCACTGAGGGACAGGGACTGTGTGATTGTGATGAATAAACTCACCATAGACCTGCAGAGTAACCTTTCCTGTATAATCTCCTCCTCCTCCTGTTACAGTCACTGTGTAAATCCCTCCGTCACCCATCCTCAGGTCGTTTATCTGAAGGGTCAGGTTCTGGTACAATGTGACCCTTCCATCAAACCCGGTGCCTTCATATATTTTAATTTTCCCGTCACTGGTGTCCAATCGAGCGATGGCTGCTGCATGACCAATTTCAGTGAATTTCCAGGTGATATCTGCCTTCTCTGGGATGGGGTCTATTTTCACAGGGAACCAGGCAGAGTGTCCCACAGTCCCATTCACAGGGAGAGCTGGGGTTTTAATATCCACCACACCCTGACCTTCAAATGGAAAAGATATCAATGTTAGTTACTCTCTCCCTGTCCAGTACCCTGCCTCACTCCTGACAAATCTCCATTTCTCTCTCCCTCTGCCCCTCTCAAAGGCCAACACACCCTGCACATTAATCAGCTCACGTTCCAACCCTGTAACACACTCCTTCACTCCTCACAACATATCACTCCTCTCTGTCTCCGTCTCTGTCTCTGTCTCTGTCTCTGTCTCTCAGGGAGATAAGACTCAGACATCACCTGTCACTACTGAGGGAGAGCCGCACTGTCCCAGGGTCAGTACTGAGGGAGTGCCGCACTGTCGGAGGGTCAGTACTGAGGGAGTGCCACACTGTCCCAGGGTCAATACTGAGGGAGTGCCGCACTGTCGGAGGGTCAGTACTGAGGGAGTGCCGCACTGTCGGAGGGTCAATACTGAGGGAGTGCCGCACTGTCGGAGGGTCAGTACTGAGGGAGTGCCGCACTGTCGGAGGGTCAGTGCTGAGGGAGTGCCGCACTGTCGGAGGGTCAGTACTGAGGGAGTGCCGCACTGTCGGAGGGTCAGTACTGAGGGAGTGCCGCTCTGTCGGAGGGTCAGTACTGAGGGAGTGGGCACTGTCGGAGGGTCAGTGCTGAGGGAGAGCCGCACTGTCGGAGGGTCAGTACTGAGGGAGTGCCGCACTGTCGGAGGGTCAGTACTGAGGGAGTGCCGCACTGTCGGAGGGTCAGTACTGAGGGAGTGCCGCACTGTCGGAGGGTCAGTACTGAGGGAGTGCAGCACTGTCGAGGGTCAGTACTGAGGGAGTGCCGCTCTGTCGGAGGGTCAGTACTGAGGGAGTGGGCACTGTCGGAGGGTCAGTGCTGAGGGAGAGCCGCACTGTCGGAGGGTCAGTACTGAGGGAGAGCCGCACTGTCGGAGGGTCAGTACTGAGGGAGTGCCGCACTGTCGGAGGGTCAGTACTGAGGGAGTGCCGCACTGTCGGAGGGTCAGTACTGAGGGAGAGCCGCACTGTCGAGGGTCAGTACTGAGGGAGTGCCGCTCTGTCGGAGGGTCAGTACTGAGGGAGTGGGCACTGTCGGAGGGTCAGTACTGAGGGAGAGCCGCACTGTCGGAGGGTCAGTGCTGAGGGAGTGCCGCACTGTCGGAGGGTCAGTGCTGAGGGAGTGCCGCACTGTCGGAGGGTCAGTACTGAGGGAGTGCCGCACTGTCGGAGGGTCAGTACTGAGGGAGTGCCGCTCTGTCGGAGGGTCAGTACTGAGGGAGTGGGCACTGTCGGAGGGTCAGTGCTGAGGGAGAGCCGCACTGTCGGAGGGTCAGTACTGAGGGAGTGCCGCACTGTCGGAGGGTCAGTACTGAGGGAGTGCCGCACTGTCGGAGGGTCAGTACTGAGGGAGTGGGCACTGTCGGAGGGTCAGTGCTGAGGGAGTGCCGCACTGTCGGAGGGTCAGTACTGAGGGAGAGCCGCACTGTCGGAGGGTCAGTACTGAGGGAGAGCCGCACTGTCGGAGGGTCAGTGCTGAGGGAGTGCCGCACTGTCGGAGGGTCAGTACTGAGGGAGTGCAGCACTGTCGAGGGTCAGTACTGAGGGAGTGCCGCTCTGTCGGAGGGTCAGTACTGAGGGAGTGGGCACTGTCGGAGGGTCAGTGCTGAGGGAGAGCCGCACTGTCGGAGGGTCAGTACTGAGGGAGAGCCGCACTGTCGGAGGGTCAGTACTGAGGGAGTGCCGCACTGTCGGAGGGTCAGTACTGAGGGAGTGCCGCACTGTCGGAGGGTCAGTACTGAGGGAGTGCCGCACTGTCGGAGGGTCAGTACTGAGGGAGAGCCGCACTGTCGGAGGGTCAGTACTGAGGGAGTGCCGCTCTGTCGGAGGGTCAGTACTGAGGGAGTGCCGCACTGTCGGAGGGTCAGTACTGAGGGAGAGCCGCACTGTCGGAGGGTCAGTACTGAGGGAGTGCCGCTCTGTCGGAGGGTCAGTACTGAGGGAGTGGGCACTGTCGGAGGGTCAGTACTGAGGGAGAGCCGCACTATCGGAGGGTCAGTGCTGAGGGAGTGCCGCACTGTCGGAGGGTCAGTACTGAGGGAGTGCCGCACTGTCGGAGGGTCAGTACTGAGGGAGTGCCGCACTGTCGGAGGGTCAGTACTGAGGGAGTGCCGCTCTGTCGGAGGGTCAGTACTGAGGGAGTGGGCACTGTCGGAGGGTCAGTGCTGAGGGAGAGCCGCACTGTCGGAGGGTCAGTACTGAGGGAGAGCCGCACTGTCGGAGGGTCAGTACTGAGGGAGTGCCGCACTGTCGGAGGGTCAGTACTGAGGGAGTGCCGCACTGTCGGAGGGTCAGTGCTGAGGGAGAGCCGCACTGTCGGAGGGTCAGTACTGAGGGAGTGCCGCTCTGTCGGAGGGTCAGTACTGAGGGAGTGGGCACTGTCGGAGGGTCAGTACTGAGGGAGAGCCGCACTATCGGAGGGTCAGTGCTGAGGGAGTGCCGCACTGTCGGAGGGTCAGTACTGAGGGAGTGCCGCACTGTCGGAGGGTCAGTACTGAGGGAGTGCCGCACTGTCGGAGGGTCAGTACTGAGGGAGTGCCGCTCTGTCGGAGGGTCAGTACTGAGGGAGTGGGCACTGTCGGAGGGTCAGTGCTGAGGGAGAGCCGCACTGTCGGAGGGTCAGTACTGAGGGAGAGCCGCACTGTCGGAGGGTCATTACTGAGGGAGTGCCGCACTGTCGGAGGGTCAGTACTGAGGGAGTGCCGCACTGTCGGAGGGTCAGTACTGAGGGAGTGCCGCACCGTCGGAGGGTCAGTACTGAGGGAGAGCCGCACTGTCGGAGGGTCAGTACTGAGGGAGTGCCGCTCTGTCGGAGGGTCAGTACTGAGGGAGTGGGCACTGTCGGAGGGTCAGTACTGAGGGAGAGCCGCACTATCGGAGGGTCAGTGCTGAGGGAGTGCCGCACTGTCGGAGGGTCAGTACTGAGGGAGTGCCGCACTGTCGGAGGGTCAGTACTGAGGGAGTGCCGCTCTGTCGGAGGGTCAGTACTGAGGGAGTGGGCACTATCGGAGGGTCAGTGCTGAGGGAGAGCCGCACTGTCGGAGGGTCAGTACTGAGGGAGTGCCGCACTGTCGGAGGGTCAGTACTGAGGGAGTGCCGCACTGTCGGAGGGTCAGTACTGAGGGAGTGCCGCACTGTCGGAGGGTCAGTACTGAGGGAGTGCCGCACTGTCGGAGGGTCAGTACTGAGGGAGAGCCGCACTGTCGGAGGGTCAGTACTGAGGGAGTGCCGCTCTGTCGGAGGGTCAGTACTGAGGGAGTGCCGCACTGTCGGAGGGTCAGTGCTGAGGGAGAGCCGCACTGTCGGAGGGTCAGTACTGAGGGAGAGCCGCACTGTCGGAGGGTCAGTGCTGAGGGAGTGCCGCACTGTCGGAGGGTCAGTACTGAGGGAGTGCCGCACTGTCGGAGGGTCAGTACTGAGGGAGTGCAGCACTGTCGGAGGGTCAGTACTGAGGGAGTGCAGCACTGTCGGAGGGTCAGTACTGAGGGAGTGCCGCACTGTCGGAGTGTCAGTACTGACGGAGTGCCGCACTGTCGGAGGGTCAGTACTGAGGGAGTGCCGCACTGTCGGAGGGTCAGTACTGAGGGAGTGCAGCACTGTCGGAGGGTCAGTACTGAGGGAGTGCAGCACTGTCGGAGGGTCAGTACTGAGGGAGTGCCGCACTGTCGGAGGGTCAGTGCTGAGGGAGTGCCGCACTGTCGGAGGGTCAGTGCTGAGGGAGTGCCGCACTGTCGGAGGGTCAGTACTGAGGGAGTGCCGCACTGTCGGAGGGTCAGTACTGAGGGAGTGCCGCACTGTCGGAGGGTCAGTACTGAGGGAGTGCCGCACTGTCGGAGGGTCAGTACTGAGGGAGTGCCGCACTGTCGGAGGGTCAGTACTGAGGGAGTGCCGCACTGTCGGAGGGTCAGTACTGAGGGAGTGCCGCACTGTCGGAGTGTCAGTACTGAGGGAGTGCCGCACTGTCGGAGGGTCAGTACTGAGGGAGTGTCGCACTGTCGGAGGGTCAGTACTGAGGGAGTGCCGGACTGTCGGAGGGTCAGTACTGAGGGAGTGCCGCACTGACGGAGGGTCAGTACTGAGGGAGTGCCGCACTGTCGGAGTGGAGGGGGTTGAGGGGGTGGGCTCTTTCCGAGGGGAAGGGTGTGAGGGGGAGGGCTCTGTCTGAGGGGAGGGGAATGAGGGGGAGGGCTCTGAGCGAGTGGAGTGGGGTGAGGGGGAGGGCACTCTCCGAGAGGAGGGGGGTGAGGGAGTGTCACACTCTCCGAGGGGAGGGGGGTGAGGGTGAGGGCTCTGTCTGAGGGGAGGGGGATGACGGGGAGGGCACTCTCCGAGGGGAGGTGGGTGAGGGGGAGGGATCTGTCCGAGGGGAGGGGGGTGAGTAAGTGTCGCACCCACCGAGGGGAGGGGAGTGAGTGGGAGGGCTCTGTCTGAGGGGAGGGGTGAGGGGGAGGCCTCTGTCTGAGGGGAGGGGGGGTGAGTGGGAGGGCTCTGTCTGAGGGGAGGGGGTTGAGGGGGAGGGCTCTGTCTGAGGGGAGGGGGATGACGGGGAGGGCACTCTCCGAGGGGAGGTGGGTGAGGGGGAGGGGTCTGTCCGAGGGGAGGGGGGTGAGGGAGTGTCGCACCCACCGAGGGGAGGGGGGGTGAGTGGGAGGGCTCTGTCTGAGGGGAGGGGGTTGAGGGGGTGGGCACTCTCCGAGGGGAGGTGGGTGAGGGGGAGGGCTCTGTCTGAGGGGAGGGGGGTGAGGGGGGGGCCCTGTCTGAGGGGAGGGGGATGAGGGGGAGGGCTCTGTCTGAGGGGAGGGGATGAGGGGGAGGGGTCTGTCCGAGGGGAGGGGGGTGAGGGAGTGTCGCACCCACCGAGGGGAGGGGGGTGAGGGAGTGTCACACTCTCCGATGGGAGGGGGGTGAGGGGGAGGGCACTCTCCGAGGGGAGGGGGGTGAGGGAGTGTCACTCTCTCCGAGGGGAGGGGGGTGAGGGGGTGTAACACTCTCCGATGGGAGGGGGGTGAGGGGGAGGGCTCTCTCTGAGGGGAGGGGGGTGAGGGGGAGGGCACTCTCCGAGGGGAGGGGGGTGAGGGAGTGTCACACTCTCCGAGGGGAGGGGGGTGAGGGGGAGGGCACTCTCCGAGGGGAGGGGGGTGAGGGGGTGTCACACTCTCCGAGGGGAGGGGGGTGAGGGAGTGTCACTCTCTCCGAGGGGAGGGGGGTGAGGGGGTGTCACACTCTCCGAGGGGAGGGGGGTGAGGGGGTGTCACACTCTCCGAGGGGAGGGGGGTGAGGGGGAGGGCTCTCTCCGAGGGGAGGGGGGTGAGGGGGTGTCACACTCTCCGAGGGGAGGGGGGTGAGTGGGAGGGCTCTCTCTGAGGGGAGGGGGCTGAGGGGGAGGGCTCTCTCTGAGGGGAGAGGGGTGAGGGGGTGTCACACTCTCCGAGGGGAGGGGGGTGAGGGGGAGGGCACTCTCCGAGGGGAGGGGGGTGAGGGAGTGTCACTCTCTCCGAGGGGAGGGGGGTGAGGGGGTGTCACACTCTCCGAGGGGAGGGGGGTGAGGGGGTGTCACACTCTCCGAGGGGAGGGGGGTGAGGGGGAGGGCTGTCTCTGAGGGGAGGGTGGTGAGGGAGTGTCACACTCTCCGAGGGGAGGGGGGTGAGGGGGAGGGCTCTCTCTGAGGGGAGGGTGGTGAGGGAGTGTCACACTCTCTGAGGGGAAGGGGGTGAGGGGGTGTCACACTCTCCGAGGGGAGGGGGGTGAAGGGGTGTCACACTCTCCGAGGGGAGGGGGGTGAGGGAGTGTCACACTCTCCGAGGGGAGGGGGGTGAAGGGGTGTCACACTCTCCGAGGGGAGGGGGGTGAAGGGGTGTCACACTCTCCGAGGGGAGGGGGGTGAGGGGGTGTCACACTCTCTGAGGGGAGGGGGGTGAGGGGGTGTCACACTCTCTGAGGGGAGGGGGGGTGAGGGGGTGTAACACTCTCCGAGGGGAGGGGGTGAGGGGGAGGGCACTCTCTGAGGGGAGGGGGGTGAGGGGGTGTAACACTCTCTGAGGGGAGGGGGTGAGGGGGAGGGCACTCTCTGAGGGGAGGGGGGTGAGGAGGTGTCACACTCTCTGAGGGGAGGGGGTGAGGGGGAGGGCGCTCTCCGAGGGGAGGGGAGTGAGGGGGAACCCTCTGTCTGAGGGGAGGGGTGTGAGGGGGTGTAACACTCTCCGAGGGGAGGGGGGTGAGGGGGAGGGCACTCTCTCAGGGGAGGGGGGTGAGGGGGTGTCACACTCTCCGAGGGGAGGGGGGTGAGGGGGTGTCACACTCTCCGAGGGGAGGGGGGTGAGGGAGTGTCACACTCTCCGAGGGGAGGGGGGTGAGGGGGAGGGCACTCTCTGAGGGGAGGGGGTGAGGGGGAGGGGGTCGGGAACCTACCAGACATGGAGCAGATGAGGAACAGGACGCCCGGCAGCTCCCACATCATTGAGTCCATCGACAGCGACGCCCGGGTGGGAGGGGAGGGGAGCTGGGGGGGTGAGCTGGCTCCAATCCCGAAGATCCCGAGGAAACCCCTGGGGGGGAGGGGTGGAGGGGGGGTGAGTGGGGAGGGCGAGCGGAGGAACGTTCCGGGAGGAAATCACTCCGTGCCCGGGGAGCGGACAGAGACAGGAAACGGGAAATGCAAAACGTCCGCGTCCATTTACAGACGAGAAGCAGGAAGTGGCTCTCGCCACGTCTCAACAAGTCGAAGGACTCCAGTAAAGTCAGGGAGTGTAACCACAAAATATTACCCTGCTCACAGTGAGAGGGAGAGGGTGGAACTGAGAGACACCAGTCAGTGTACAGATATCTCCCTGAGAGAGAGAGGACTGAGAGACAGCAGTCAGTGTACAGATATCTCCCTGAGAGAGAGAGGGACTGAGAGACACCAGTCAGTGTATAGATATCTCCCTGATAGACACCAGTCAGTGTACAGGTATCTCCCTGAGAGAGAGAGGGGGACTGAGAAACACCAGTCAGTGTACAGATATCTCCCTGAGAGAGAGAGGACTGAGAGACACCAGTCAGTGTACAGATATCTCCCTGAGAGGGAGAGGACTGAGAGACACCAGTCAGTGTACAGATATCTCCCTGAGAGAGAGAGGGGACTGAGAGACACCAGTCAGTGTACAGATATCTCCCTGAGAGAGAGAGGGGACTGAGAGACACCAGTCAGTGTACAGATATCTCCCTGAGAGAGAGAGGGGACTGAGAGACACCAGTCAGTGTACAGATATCTCCCTGAGAGAGAGGGGACTGAGAGACACCAGTCAGTGTACAGATATCTCCCTGAGAGAGAGAGGACTGAGAGACACCAGTCAGTGTACAGATATCTCCCTGAGAGAGAGGGGACTGAGAGACACCAGTCAGTGTACAGATATCTCCCTGAGAGAGAGGGGACTGAGAGACACCAGTCAGTGTACAGATATCTCCCTGAGAGAGAGGGGACTGAGAGACACCAGTCAGTGTACAGATATCTCCCTGAGAGAGAGAGGACTGAGAGACACCAGTCAGTGTACAGATATCTCCCTGAGAGAGGGAGGGGGGACTGAGAGGCACCAGTCAGTGTACAGATATCTCCCTGAGAGAGAGAGAGAGGGACTGAGAGACACCAGTCAGTGTACAGATATCTCCCTGAGAGAGAGGGGACTGAGAGACACCAGTCAGTGTACAGATATCTCCCTGAGAGAGAGAGGGACTGAGAGACACCAGTCACTGTACAGATATCTCCCTGAGAGAGGGAGGGGGGACTGAGAGGCACCAGTCAGTGTACAGATATCTCCCTGAGAGAGAGAGAGAGGGACTGAGAGACACCAGTCAGTGTACAGATATCTCCCTGAGAGAGAGGGGACTGAGAGACACCAGTCAGTGTACAGATATCTCCCTGAGAGAGAGAGGGACTGAGAGACACCAGTCAGTGTACAGATATCTCCCTGAGAGAGAGAGGGGACTGAGAGACACCAGTCAGTGTACAGACATCTCTTGAGAGAGAGAGGGACTGAGAGACACCAGTCAGTGTACAGGTATCTCCCTGAGAGAGAGAGGGACTGAGAGACACCAGTCAGTGTGCAGATATCTCCCTGAGAGAGAGAGGGACTGAGAGACACCAGTCAGTGTACAGATATCTCCCTGAGAGAGAGAGAGAGGGGACTGAGAGACACCAGTCAGTGTACAGATATCTCCCTGAGAGAGAGGACTGAGAGACACCAGTCAGTGTACAGATATCTCCCTGAGAGAGTGGGGACTGAGAGACACCAGTCAGTGTACAGATGTCTCCCTGAGAGAGAGGGGGGACTGAGAGACACCAGTCAGTGTACAGATGTCTCCCTGAGAGAGAGGGGGGACTGAGAGACACCAGTCAGTGTACAGGTATCTCCCTGAGAGAGAGAGGGGACTGAGAGACACCAGTCAGTGTACAGATATCTCCCTGAGAGAGAGAGGGGACTGAGAGACACCAGTCAGTGTACAGATATCTCCCTGAGAGAGGACTGAGAGACACCAGTCAGTGTACAGATATCTCCCTGAGAGAGAGGGGACTGAGAGACTCCAGTCAGTGTACAGATATCTCCCTGAGAGAGAGAGGGGATTGAGAGACACCAGTCAGTGTACAGATATCTCCCTGAGAGAGAGAGGGGACTGAGAGACACCAGTCAGTGTACAGATATCTCACTGAGAGAGAGAGAGAGGGAACTGAGAGACACCAGTCAGTGTACAGATATCTCCCTGAGAGAGAGGGGACTGAGAGACACCAGTCAGTGTACAGATATCTCCCTGAGAGAGAGAGGGGACTGAGAGACACCAGTCAGTGTACAGATATCTCCTTGAGAGAGAGAGACTGAAAGACATCATCCAGTGTACAGATATCTCCCTGAGAGAGAGGGGACTGAGAGACACCAGTCAGTGTACAGATATCTCCCTGTGAGAGAGGGACTGAGAGACACCAGTCAGTGTGCAGGTATCTCCCTGAGAGAGAGACAGGGACTGAGAGACACCAGTCAGTGTACAGATATCTCCCTGAGAGAGAGAGAGAGTTGGACTGAGAGACACCAGTCAGTGTACAGATATCTCCCTCAGAGAAAGAGGGGACTGAGAGACACCAGTCAGTGTACAGATATCCCCCAGAGAGAGAGACTGAGAGACTCAAGTCAGTGTACAGGTATCTCCCTGAGAGAGAGACAGGGACTGCGAGACACCAGTCAGTGTACAGATATCTCCCTGAGAGAGAGAGTGTGGGACTGAGAGACACCAGTCAGTGTACAGATATCTCCCTGAGAGAGAGGTGGAATGAGAGACACCAGTAAGTGTACAGATATCTCCCTGAGAGAGAGGGGACTGACAGACACCAATCAGTGTACAGATATCTCCTTGAGAAATAGAGAGGTACTGAGAGACACCATTCAGTGTACAGATATCTCCCTGAGAGAGAGAGGGGACTGAGAGACACCAGTCAGTGTACAGATATCTCCCTGAGAGAGAGAGGGACTGAGAGACACCAATCAGTGTACAGATATCTCCCTGAGAGAGAGAGGGACTGAGAGACACCAGTCAGTGTACAGATATCTCCCTGAGAGAGAGAGTGGACTGAGTGACACTAGTCAGTGTACAGATATCTCCCTGAGAGAGAGAGGGGACTGAGAGACACCAGTCAGTGTACAGATATCTCCCTGAGAGAGTGAGGTGACTGAGAGACACCAGTCAGTGTACAGATGTCTCTCTGAGAGAGAGAGAGGGGCCTGAGAGACACCAGTCAGTGTACAGATATCTCCCTGAGAGAGAGAGGGGGGACTGAGAGACACCTGTCAGTGTACAGATATCTCCCTGAGAGACAGAGGGACTGAGAGACACCAGTCAGTGTACAGATATCTCCCTGAGAGAGAGAGGGGACTGAGAGACACCAGTCAGTGTACAGATATCTCCCTGAGAGAGAGGGGACTGAGAGACACCAGTCAGTGTACAGATATCTCCCTGAGAGAGAGAGCGTGGGACTGAGAGACACCAGTCAGTGTACAGATATCTCCCTGAGAGAGAGGGGGACTGAGAGACACCAGTCAGTGTACAGATATCTCCCTGAGAGAGAGAGTGGACTGAGTGACACTAGTCAGTGTACAGATATCTCCCTGAGAGAGAGAGGGGACTGAGAGACACCAGTCAGTGTACAGATATCTCCCTGGGAGAGAGAGGGGACTGAGAGACACCAGCCAGTGTACAGATATCTCCCTGGGAGAGAGAGGGGACTGAGAGACACCAGCCAGTGTACAGATATCTCCCTGAGAGAGAGGGGACTGAGAGACACCAGTCAGTGTACAGATATCTCCCTGCGAGAGAGAGGGGACTGAGAGACACCAGTCAGTGTACAGATATCTCCCTGAGAGAGAGGGGACTGAGAGACACCAGTCAGTGTACAGATATCTCCCTGAGAGAGAGAGGACTGAGAGACACCAGTCAGTGTACAGATATCTCCCTGAGAGAGAGGGGACTGAGAGACACCAGTCAGTGTACAGATATCTCCCTGAGAGAGAGGGGACTGAGAGACACCAGTCAGTGTACAGATATCTCCCTGAGAGAGAGGGGACTGAGAGACACCAGTCAGTGTACAGATATCTCCCTGAGAGAGAGAGGACTGAGAGACACCAGTCAGTGTACAGATATCTCCCTGAGAGAGGGAGGGGGGACTGAGAGGCACCAGTCAGTGTACAGATATCTCCCTGAGAGAGAGAGAGAGGGACTGAGAGACACCAGTCAGTGTACAGATATCTCCCTGAGAGAGAGGGGACTGAGAGACACCAGTCAGTGTACAGATATCTCCCTGAGAGAGAGAGGGACTGAGAGACACCAGTCACTGTACAGATATCTCCCTGAGAGAGGGAGGGGGGACTGAGAGGCACCAGTCAGTGTACAGATATCTCCCTGAGAGAGAGAGAGAGGGACTGAGAGACACCAGTCAGTGTACAGATATCTCCCTGAGAGAGAGGGGACTGAGAGACACCAGTCAGTGTACAGATATCTCCCTGAGAGAGAGAGGGACTGAGAGACACCAGTCAGTGTACAGATATCTCCCTGAGAGAGAGAGGGGACTGAGAGACACCAGTCAGTGTACAGACATCTCTTGAGAGAGAGAGGGACTGAGAGACACCAGTCAGTGTACAGGTATCTCCCTGAGAGAGAGAGGGACTGAGAGACACCAGTCAGTGTGCAGATATCTCCCTGAGAGAGAGAGGGACTGAGAGACACCAGTCAGTGTACAGATATCTCCCTGAGAGAGAGAGAGAGGGGACTGAGAGACACCAGTCAGTGTACAGATATCTCCCTGAGAGAGAGGACTGAGAGACACCAGTCAGTGTACAGATATCTCCCTGAGAGAGTGGGGACTGAGAGACACCAGTCAGTGTACAGATGTCTCCCTGAGAGAGAGGGGGGACTGAGAGACACCAGTCAAGTGTACAGATGTCTCCCTGAGAGAGAGGGGGGACTGAGAGACACCAGTCAGTGTACAGGTATCTCCCTGAGAGAGAGAGGGGACTGAGAGACACCAGTCAGTGTACAGATATCTCCCTGAGAGAGAGAGGGGACTGAGAGACACCAGTCAGTGTACAGATATCTCCCTGAGAGAGGACTGAGAGACACCAGTCAGTGTACAGATATCTCCCTGAGAGAGAGGGGACTGAGAGACTCCAGTCAGTGTACAGATATCTCCCTGAGAGAGAGAGGGGACTGAGAGACACCAGTCAGTGTACAGATATCTCCCTGAGAGAGAGAGGGGACTGAGAGACACCAGTCAGTGTACAGATATCTCACTGAGAGAGAGAGAGAGGGAACTGAGAGACACCAGTCAGTGTACAGATATCTCCCTGAGAGAGAGGGGACTGAGAGACACCAGTCAGTGTACAGATATCTCCCTGAGAGAGAGAGGGGACTGAGAGACACCAGTCAGTGTACAGATATCTCCTTGAGAGAGAGAGACTGAAAGACATCATCCAGTGTGCAGGTATCTCCCTGAGAGAGAGACAGGGACTGAGAGACACCAGTCAGTGTACAGATATCTCCCTCAGAGAAAGAGGGGACTGAGAGACACCAGTCAGTGTACAGATATCCCCCAGAGAGAGAGACTGAGAGACTCAAGTCAGTGTACAGGTATCTCCCTGAGAGAGAGACAGGGACTGCGAGACACCAGTCAGTGTACAGATATCTCCCTGAGAGAGAGAGTGTGGGACTGAGAGACACCAGTCAGTGTACAGATATCTCCCTGAGAGAGAGGTGGAATGAGAGACACCAGTAAGTGTACAGATATCTCCCTGAGAGAGAGGGGACTGACAGACACCAATCAGTGTACAGATATCTCCTTGAGAAATAGAGAGGTACTGAGAGACACCATTCAGTGTACAGATATCTCCCTGAGAGAGAGAGGGGACTGAGAGACACCAGTCAGTGTACAGATATCTCCCTGAGAGAGAGAGGGACTGAGAGACACCAGTCAGTGTACAGATATCTCCCTGAGAGAGAGAGGGACTGAGAGACACCAGTCAGTGTACAGATATCTCCCTGAGAGAGAGAGTGGACTGAGTGACACTAGTCAGTGTACAGATATCTCCCTGAGAGAGAGAGGGGACTGAGAGACACCAGTCAGTGTACAGATGTCTCCCTGAGAGAGAGAGAGGGGCCTGAGAGACACCAGTCAGTGTACAGATATCTCCCTGAGAGAGAGAGGGGGGACTGAGAGACACCTGTCAGTGTACAGATATCTCCCTGAGAGACAGAGGGACTGAGAGACACCAGTCAGTGTACAGATGTCTCCCTGAGAGAGAGGGGGGACTGAGAGACACCAGTCAGTGTACAGATGTCTCCCTGAGAGAGAGGGGGGACTGAGAGACACCAGTCAGTGTACAGGTATCTCCCTGAGAGAGAGAGGGGACTGAGAGACACCAGTCAGTGTACAGATATCTCCCTGAGAGAGAGAGGGGACTGAGAGACACCAGTCAGTGTACAGATATCTCCCTGAGAGAGGACTGAGAGACACCAGTCAGTGTACAGATATCTCCCTGAGAGAGAGGGGACTGAGAGACACCAGTCAGTGTACAGATATCTCCCTGAGAGAGAGAGGGGACTGAGAGACACCAGTCAGTGTACAGATATCTCCTTGAGAGAGAGAGACTGAAAGACATCATCCAGTGTACAGATATCTCCCTGAGAGAGAGGGGACTGAGAGACACCAGTCAGTGTACAGATATCTCCCTGTGAGAGAGGGACTGAGAGACACCAGTCAGTGTGCAGGTATCTCCCTGAGAGAGAGACAGGGACTGAGAGACACCAGTCAGTGTACAGATATCTCCCTGAGAGAGAGAGAGAGTTGGACTGAGAGACACCAGTCAGTGTACAGATATCTCCCTCAGAGAAAGAGGGGACTGAGAGACACCAGTCAGTGTACAGATATCCCCCAGAGAGAGAGACTGAGAGACTCAAGTCAGTGTACAGGTATCTCCCTGAGAGAGAGACAGGGACTGCGAGACACCAGTCAGTGTACAGATATCTCCCTGAGAGAGAGAGTGTGGGACTGAGAGACACCAGTCAGTGTACAGATATCTCCCTGAGAGAGAGGTGGAATGAGAGACACCAGTAAGTGTACAGATATCTCCCTGAGAGAGAGGGGACTGACAGACACCAATCAGTGTACAGATATCTCCTTGAGAAATAGAGAGGTACTGAGAGACACCATTCAGTGTACAGATATCTCCCTGAGAGAGAGAGGGGACTGAGAGACACCAGTCAGTGTACAGATATCTCCCTGAGAGAGAGAGGGACTGAGAGACACCAGTCAGTGTACAGATATCTCCCTGAGAGAGAGAGGGACTGAGAGACACCAGTCAGTGTACAGATATCTCCCTGAGAGAGAGAGTGGACTGAGTGACACTAGTCAGTGTACAGATATCTCCCTGAGAGAGAGAGGGGACTGAGAGACACCAGTCAGTGTACAGATATCTCCCTGAGAGAGTGAGGGGACTGAGAGACACCAGTCAGTGTACAGATGTCTCCCTGAGAGAGAGAGAGGGGCCTGAGAGACACCAGTCAGTGTACAGATATCTCCCTGAGAGAGAGAGGGGGGACTGAGAGACACCTGTCAGTGTACAGATATCTCCCTGAGAGACAGAGGGACTGAGAGACACCAGTCAGTGTACAGATATCTCCCTGAGAGAGAGAGGGGACTGAGAGACACCAGTCAGTGTACAGATATCTCCCTGAGAGAGAGGGGACTGAGAGACACCAGTCAGTGTACAGATATCTCCCTGAGAGAGAGAGCGTGGGACTGAGAGACACCAGTCAGTGTACAGATATCTCCCTGAGAGAGAGGGGGACTGAGAGACACCAGTCAGTGTACAGATATCTCCCTGAGAGAGAGAGTGGACTGAGTGACACTAGTCAGTGTACAGATATCTCCCTGAGAGAGAGAGGGGACTGAGAGACACCAGTCAGTGTACAGATATCTCCCTGGGAGAGAGAGGGGACTGAGAGACACCAGCCAGTGTACAGATATCTCCCTGGGAGAGAGAGGGGACTGAGAGACACCAGCCAGTGTACAGATATCTCCCTGAGAGAGAGGGGACTGAGAGACACCAGTCAGTGTACAGATATCTCCCTGCGAGAGAGAGGGGACTGAGAGACACCAGTCAGTGTACAGATATCTCCCTGAGAGAGAGGGGACTGAGAGACACCAGTCAGTGTACAGATATCTCCCTGGGAGAGAGAGGGGACTGAGAGAAACCAGCCAGTGTACAGATATCTCCCTGAGAGAGAGGGGACTGAGAGACACCAGTCAGTGTACAGATATCTCCCTGCGAGAGAGAGGGGACTGAGAGACACCAGCCAGTGTACAGATATCTCCCTGAGAGAGAGAGCGAGGAACTGAGAGACACCAGTCAGTGTACAGATATCTCCCTGAGAGAGAGAGGGGACTGAGAGACACCAGTCAGTGTACAGATATCTCCCTGAGAGAGAGAGGGGACTGAGAGACACCAGTCAGTGTACAGATATCTCCCTGAGAGAGAGAGGGGACTGAGAGACACCAGTCAGTGTACAGATATCTCCCTGAGAGAGAGAGGGGACTGAGAGACACCAGTCAGTGTACAGATATCTCACTGAGAGAGAGAGAGAGGGAACTGAGAGACACCAGTCAGTGTACAGATATCTCCCTGAGAGAGAGGGGACTGAGAGACACCAGTCAGTGTACAGATATCTCCCTGAGAGAGAGAGGGGACTGAGAGACACCAGTCAGTGTACAGATATCTCCTTGAGAGAGAGAGACTGAAAGACATCATCCAGTGTACAGATATCTCCCTGAGAGAGAGGGGACTGAGAGACACCAGTCAGTGTACAGATATCTCCCTGTGAGAGAGGGACTGAGAGACACCAGTCAGTGTGCAGGTATCTCCCTGAGAGAGAGACAGGGACTGAGAGACACCAGTCAGTGTACAGATATCTCCCTGAGAGAGAGAGCGTGGGACTGAGAGACACCAGTCAGTGTACAGATATCTCCCTGAGAGAGAGGGGGACTGAGAGACACCAGTCAGTGTACAGATATCTCCCTGAGAGAGAGAGTGGACTGAGTGACACTAGTCAGTGTACAGATATCTCCCTGAGAGAGAGAGGGGACTGAGAGACACCAGTCAGTGTACAGATATCTCCCTGGGAGAGAGAGGGGACTGAGAGACACCAGCCAGTGTACAGATATCTCCCTGGGAGAGAGAGGGGACTGAGAGACACCAGCCAGTGTACAGATATCTCCCTGAGAGAGAGGGGACTGAGAGACACCAGTCAGTGTACAGATATCTCCCTGCGAGAGAGAGGGGACTGAGAGACACCAGTCAGTGTACAGATATCTCCCTGAGAGAGAGGGGACTGAGAGACACCAGTCAGTGTACAGATATCTCCCTGGGAGAGAGAGGGGACTGAGAGAAACCAGCCAGTGTACAGATATCTCCCTGAGAGAGAGGGGACTGAGAGACACCAGTCAGTGTACAGATATCTCCCTGCGAGAGAGAGGGGACTGAGAGACACCAGCCAGTGTACAGATATCTCCCTGAGAGAGAGAGCGAGGAACTGAGAGACACCAGTCAGTGTACAGATATCTCCCTGAGAGAGAGAGGGGACTGAGAGACACCAGTCAGTGTACAGATATCTCCCTGAGAGAGAGAGGGGACTGAGAGACACCAGTCAGTGTACAGATATCTCCCTGAGAGAGAGAGGGGACTGAGAGACACCAGTCAGTGTACAGATATCTCCCTGAGAGAGAGAGGGGACTGAGAGACACCAGTCAGTGTACAGATATCTCACTGAGAGAGAGAGAGAGGGAACTGAGAGACACCAGTCAGTGTACAGATATCTCCCTGAGAGAGAGGGGACTGAGAGACACCAGTCAGTGTACAGATATCTCCCTGAGAGAGAGAGGGGACTGAGAGACACCAGTCAGTGTACAGATATCTCCTTGAGAGAGAGAGACTGAAAGACATCATCCAGTGTACAGATATCTCCCTGAGAGAGAGGGGACTGAGAGACACCAGTCAGTGTACAGATATCTCCCTGTGAGAGAGGGACTGAGAGACACCAGTCAGTGTGCAGGTATCTCCCTGAGAGAGAGACAGGGACTGAGAGACACCAGTCAGTGTACAGATATCTCCCTGAGAGAGAGAGAGAGTTGGACTGAGAGACACCAGTCAGTGTACAGATATCTCCCTGAGAGAGAGAGAGAGTTGGACTGAGACACACCAGTCAGTGTACAGATATCTCCCTCAGAGAAAGAGGGGACTGAGAGACACCAGTCAGTGTACAGATATCCCCCAGAGAGAGAGACTGAGAGACTCAAGTCAGTGTACAGGTATCTCCCTGAGAGAGAGACAGGGACTGCGAGACACCAGTCAGTGTACAGATATCTCCCTGAGAGAGAGAGTGTGGGACTGAGAGACACCAGTCAGTGTACAGATATCTCCCTGAGAGAGAGGTGGAATGAGAGACACCAGTAAGTGTACAGATATCTCCCTGAGAGAGAGGGGACTGACAGACACCAATCAGTGTACAGATATCTCCTTGAGAAATAGAGAGGTACTGAGAGACACCATTCAGTGTACAGATATCTCCCTGAGAGAGAGAGGGGACTGAGAGACACCAGTCAGTGTACAGATATCTCCCTGAGAGAGAGAGGGACTGAGAGACACCAGTCAGTGTACAGATATCTCCCTGAGAGAGAGAGGGACTGAGAGACACCAGTCAGTGTACAGATATCTCCCTGAGAGAGAGAGTGGACTGAGTGACACTAGTCAGTGTACAGATATCTCCCTGAGAGAGAGAGGGGACTGAGAGACACCAGTCAGTGTACAGATATCTCCCTGAGAGAGTGAGGGGACTGAGAGACACCAGTCAGTGTACAGATGTCTCCCTGAGAGAGAGAGAGGGGCCTGAGAGACACCAGTCAGTGTACAGATATCTCCCTGAGAGAGAGAGGGGGGACTGAGAGACACCTGTCAGTGTACAGATATCTCCCTGAGAGACAGAGGGACTGAGAGACACCAGTCAGTGTACAGATATCTCCCTGAGAGAGAGAGGGGACTGAGAGACACCAGTCAGTGTACAGATATCTCCCTGAGAGAGAGGGGACTGAGAGACACCAGTCAGTGTACAGATATCTCCCTGAGAGAGAGAGCGTGGGACTGAGAGACACCAGTCAGTGTACAGATATCTCCCTGAGAGAGAGGGGGACTGAGAGACACCAGTCAGTGTACAGATATCTCCCTGAGAGAGAGAGTGGACTGAGAGACACCAGTCAGTGTACAGATATCTCCCTGGGAGAGAGAGGGGACTGAGAGACACCAGCCAGTGTACAGATATCTCCCTGGGAGAGAGAGGGGACTGAGAGACACCAGCCAGTGTACAGATATCTCCCTGAGAGAGAGGGGACTGAGAGACACCAGTCAGTGTACAGATATCTCCCTGCGAGAGAGAGGGGACTGAGAGACACCAGTCAGTGTACAGATATCTCCCTGAGAGAGAGGGGACTGAGAGACACCAGTCAGTGTACAGATATCTCCCTGGGAGAGAGAGGGGACTGAGAGAAACCAGCCAGTGTACAGATATCTCCCTGAGAGAGAGGGGACTGAGAGACACCAGTCAGTGTACAGATATCTCCCTGCGAGAGAGAGGGGACTGAGAGACACCAGCCAGTGTACAGATATCTCCCTGAGAGAGAGAGCGAGGAACTGAGAGACACCAGTCAGTGTACAGATATCTCCTTGAGAGAGAGAGACTGAAAGACACCAGTCAGTGTCCACATATCTCCCTGAGAGAGAGACGCGACTGAGAGACACCAGTCAGTGTACAGATATCTCCCTGCGAGAGAGAGGGGACAGAGAGACACCAGTCAGTGTATGGATATCTCCCTGTGAGAGAGAGAGGGGACTGAGCGACACTAGTCAGTGTACAGATACCTCCCTGAGAGAGAGAGGGACTGAGAGCCACCAGTCAGTGTACAGATATCTCCCTGAGAGAGAGGGGACTGAGAGACACCAGTCAGTGCACAGATATCTCCCTGAGCGAGAGAGAGAACGGAGAGACACCAGTCAGTGTACAGATATCTCCCTGAGAGAGAGAGGGGACTGAGAGACACCAGTCAGTGTACAGATATCTCCCTGAGAGAGAGAGGGGACTGAGAGACACCAGTCAGTGTACAGATACCTCCCTGAGAGAGAGAGGGACTGAGAGCCACCAGTCAGTGTACAGATATCTCCCTGAGAGAGAGAGGGACTGAGAGACACCAGTGAGTGCACAGATATCTCCGAGCGAGAGAGAGAACGGAGAGACACCAGTCAGTGTACAGATATCTCCCTGCGAGAGAGAGGGGACCGAGAGACACCAGTCAGTGTAACAGATATCTCCCTGAGAGAGAGGGACTGAGAGACACCAGTCAGTGTACAGATATCTCCCTGAGAGAGAGAGGGGACTGAGAGACACCAGTCAGTGTACAGATACCTCCCTGAGAGAGAGAGGGACTGAGAGCCACCAGTCAGTGTACAGATATCTCCCTGAGAGAGAGAGGGACTGAGAGACACCAGTCAGTGCACAGATATCTCCCTGAGCGAGAGAGAGAACGGAGAGACACCAGTCAGTGAACAGATATCTCCCTGAGAGAGAGAGGGGACTGAGAGACACCAGTCAGTGTACAGATATCTCCCTGAGAGAGAGGGACTGAGAGACACCAGTCAGTGTACAGATATCTCCCTGCGAGAGAGAGGGGACTGAGAGACACCAGCCAGTGTACAGATATCTCCCTGAGAGAGAGAGCGAGGAACTGAGAGACACCAGTCAGTGTACAGATAACTCCCTGGGAGAGAGGGGACTGAGAGACACCAGTAAGTGTACAGATATCTCCATGTGAGAGAGAGAGGGACTTAGAGACACCAGTCAGTGTACAGATATCTCCCTGAGAGAGAGGGGGAATGAGAGACACCAGTAAGTGTACAGATATCTCCATGTGTGAGAGAGAGGGACTGAGAGACACCAGTCAGTGTACAGATATCTCCCTGAGAGAGACAGAGGACTGAGAGACACCAGTCAGTGTACAGATATCTCCCTGAGAGAGAGAGGGGACTGAGAGACACCAGTCAGTGAACAGATATCTCCCTGAGAGAGACAGAGGACTGAGAGACACCAGTCAGTGTACAGATATCTCCCTGAGAGAGAGAGGGGACTGAGAGACACCAGTCAGTGTACAGATATCTCCCTGAGAGAGAGAGGGGACTGAGAGACACCAGTCAGTGTACAGATATGTCCCTGAGAGAGAGAGTGAGACTGAGAGACACCAGTCAGTGTACAGATATCTCCCTGAGAGAGAGAGCGAGGAACTGAGGGACACCAGTAAGTGCACAGATATCTCCCTGAGAGAGAGGGACTGAGAGACACCAGTCAGTGTACAGATATCTCCCTGCGAGAGAGAGGGGACAGAGAGACACCAGTCAGTGTATGGATATCTCCCTGTGAGAGAGAGAGGGGACTGAGCGACACCAGTCAGTGTACAGATATCTCCCTGAGAGAGAGAGAGTGAGACTGAGAGACACCAGTCAGTGTACAGATATCTCCCTGAGAGAGAGAGGGACAGAGAGATACCAGTCAGTGTACAGATATCTCCCTGCGAGAGAGAGCGAGGAACTGAAAGACACCAGTCAGTGTACAGATATCTCCCTCAGAGAAAGAGGGGACTGAGAGTCAACAGTCAGTGTACAGATACCTCCCTGAGAGAGAGAGGGACTGAGAGACACCAGTCAGTGTGCAGATATCACTCTGATAGAGAGAGAGGGACTGAGAGACACCAGTCAGTGCACAGATATCTCCCCGAGAGAGAGGGGCCAAGTGATATCAGTCAGTGTACAGATATCTCACTGAGAGAGTGAGGGGACAGAGAGACTCTAGTCAGTGTACAGATATCTCCTTGAGAGAGAGAGAGACTGAAAGACACCAGTCAGTGTACAGATATCTCCCTGAGAGAGAGAGAGGGGACTGAGAGACACCAGTCAGTGTACAGATATCTCCCTGAGAGAGAGAGGGGACTGAGAGACACCAGTCAGTGTACAGATATCTCCCTGAGAGAGAGAGAGGGGACTGAGAGACACCTGTCAGTGTACAGATATCTCCCTGCGAGAGAGAGGGGACTGAGAGACACACGTCAGTGTACAGATATCTCCCTGAGTGAGAGGGGACTGAGAGACACCAGTCAGTGTACAGATATCTCCCTGAGAGAGAGAGAGGGGACTGAGAGACACCAGTCACTGTACAGATATCTCCCTGAGAGAGAGGGACTGAGAGACACCAGTCAGTGTACAGGTATCTCCCTGAGAAAGAGAGGGACTGAGAGACACCAGTCAGTGTACAGATATCTTTCTGAGAGAGAGAGAGAACGGAGAGACACCAGTCAGTGTACAGATATCTCCCTGAGAGAGAGAGGGGACTGAGAGACACCAGTCAGTGTACAGATATCTCCCTGAGAGAGAGATGGGACTGAGAGACACCAGTCAGTGTACAGATATCTCCCTGAGAGTGAGTGGGGACTGAGAGACACCAGCCAGTGTCCAGATATCTCCTTGAGAGAGAGACGGGACTGAGAGACACCAGTAAGTGTACAGATATCTCCATGTGAGAGAGAGAGAGGGGGACTGAAAGACACCAGTCAGTGTACAGATATCTCACTGAGAGAGATAGAGAGAGAGAGGAGACTGAGAGACACCGGTCAGTGTACAGATATCTCCGTGAGAGAGAGAGGGGACTGAGAGACACCAGTCAGTGTACAGATATCTCCCTGAGAGAGAGGGACTGAGAGACACCAGTCAGTGTACAGATATCTCCCTGAGAGTGAGTGGGGACTGAGAGACACCAGCCAGTGTCCAGATAACTCCCTGGGAGAGAGGGGACTGAGAGACACCAGTAAGTGTACAGATATCTCCATGTGAGAGAGAGAGGGACTTAGAGACACCAGTCAGTGTACAGATATCTCCCTGAGAGAGAGGGGGAATGAGAGACACCAGTAAGTGTACAGATATCTCCATGTGTGAGAGAGAGGGACTGAGAGACACCAGTCAGTGTACAGATATCTCCCTGAGAGAGACAGAGGACTGAGAGACACCAGTCAGTGTACAGATATCTCCCTGAGAGAGAGAGGGGACTGAGAGACACCAGTCAGTGAACAGATATCTCCCTGAGAGAGACAGAGGACTGAGAGACACCAGTCAGTGTACAGATATCTCCCTGAGAGAGAGAGGGGACTGAGAGACACCAGTCAGTGTACAGATATCTCCCTGAGAGAGAGAGGGGACTGAGAGACACCAGTCAGTGTACAGATATGTCCCTGAGAGAGAGAGTGAGACTGAGAGACACCAGTCAGTGTACAGATATCTCCCTGAGAGAGAGAGCGAGGAACTGAGGGACACCAGTCAGTGCACAGATATCTCCCTGAGAGAGAGGGAGTGAGAGACACCAGTCAGTGTACAGATATCTCCCTGCGAGAGAGAGGGGACAGATAGACACCAGTCAGTGTATGGATATCTCCCTGTGAGAGAGAGAGGGGACTGAGCGACACCAGTCAGTGTACAGATATCTCCCTGAGAGAGAGAGAGTGAGACTGAGAGACACCAGTCAGTGTACAGATATCTCCCTGAGAGAGAGAGCGAGGAATTGCGAGACACCAGTCAGTGCACAGATATCTCCCTGAGAGAGACAGAGAGGGGACAGAGAGACACCAGTCAGTGTAACAGATATCTCCCAGAGAGAGAGGGGACTGAGAGACACCAGTCAGTGTACAGATATCTCCCTGAGAGAGAGAGGGGACTGAGAGACACCAGTCAGTGTACAGATACCTCCCTGAGAGAGAGAGGGACTGAGAGACACCAGTCAGTGTACAGATATCTCCCTGAGAGAGACAGAGAGGGGACTGAGAGACACCAGTCAGTGCACAGATATCTCCCTGAGCGAGAGAGAGAACGGAGACACACCAGTCAGTGTACAGATATCTCCCTGAGAGAGAGAGGGGACTGAGAGACACCAGTCAGTGTACAGATATTTCCCTGAGAGAGAGGGACTGAGAGACACCAGTCAGTGTACAGATATCTCCCTGAGAGTGAGTGGGGACTGAGAGACACCAGCCAGTGTCCAGATAACTCCCTGGGAGAGAGGGGACTGAGAGACACCAGTAAGTGTACAGATATCTCCATGTGAGAGAGAGAGGGACTGAGAGACACCAGTCAGTGTACAGATTTCTCCTTGAGAGAGAGACGGGACTGAGAGACACCAGTCAGTGTACAGATTTCTCCTTGAGAGAGAGACGGGACTGAGAGACACCAGTCAGTGTACAGATATCTCCCTGAGAGGGAGTGGGGACTGAGAGACACCAGCCAGTGTCCAGATAACTCCCTGGGAGAGAGGGGACTGAGAGACACCAGTAAGTGTACAGATATCTCCATGTGTGAGAGAGAGGGACTGAGAGACACCAGTCAGTGTACAGATATCTCCCTGAGAGAGAGAGGGGACTGAGAGACACCAGTCAGTGAACAGATATCTCCCTGAGAGAGACAGAGGACTGAGAGACACCAGTCAGTGTACAGATATCTCCCTGAGAGAGAGAGGGGACTGAGAGACACCAGTCAGTGAACAGATATCTCCCTGAGAGAGACAGAGGACTGAGGGACACCAGTCAGTGTACAGATATCTCCCTGAGAGAGAGAGGGGACTGAGAGACACCAGTCAGTGTACAGATATCTCCTTGAGAGAGAGAGAGGGGACTGTGAGACACCATTCAGTGTACAGATAACTGCCTGAGAGAGGGGACTGAGAGACACCAGTCAGTGTACAGATGTCTCCCTGAGAGAGAGAGAGGGACTGAGAGAGACCAGTCAGTGTACAGATATCTCCCTGAGAGAGAGAGGGACTGAGAGATACCAGTCAGTGTACAGATATCTCCCTGAGAGAGAGAGGGACTGAGAGACACCAGTCAGTGTACAGATATCTCCCTCAGAGAAAGAGGGGACTGAGAGTCAACAGTCAGTGTACAGATATCTCCCTGAGAGAGAGAGGGACTGAGAGACACTAAAGAGTGTACAGGTATCTCCCTGCGAGAGAGAGGGGACTGAGAGACACCAGTCAGTGTACAGATATCTCACTGAGAGAGTGAGGGGACAGAGAGACTCTAGTCAGTGTACTGATATCTCCTTGAGAGAGAGAGAGACTGAAAGACACCAGTCAGTACACAGATATCTCCCTGAGAGAGAGAGAGGGGACTGAGGGACACCAGTCAGTGTACAGATATCTCCCTGAGAGAGAGAGGGGACTGAGAGACACCAGTCAGTGTACAGATATCTCCCTGAGAGAGAGAGAGGGGACTGAGAGACACCTGTCAGTGTACAGATATCTCCCTGCGAGAGAGAGGGGACTGAGAGACACCAGTCAGTGTACAGATATCTCCCTGAGTGAGAGGGGACTGAGAGACACCAGTCAGTGTACAGATATCTCCCTGAGAGAGAGAGAGGGGACTGAGAGACACCAGTCACTGTACAGATATCTCCCTGAGAGAGAGGGACTGAGAGACACCAGTCAGTGTACAGGTATCTCCCTGAGAAAGAGAGGGACTGAGAGACACCAGTCAGTGTACAGATATCTTTCTGAGAGAGAGAGAGAACGGAGAGACACCAGTCAGTGTACAGATATCTCCCTGAGAGAGAGAGGGGACTGAGAGACACCAGTCAGTGTACAGATATCTCCCTGAGAGAGAGATGGGACTGAGAGACACCAGTCAGTGTACAGATATCTCCCTGAGAGTGAGTGGGGACTGAGAGACACCAGCCAGTGTCCAGATATCTCCTTGAGAGAGAGACGGGACTGAGAGACACCAGTAAGTGTACAGATATCTCCATGTGAGAGAGAGAGGGACTGAGAGACACCAGTCAGTGTACAGATATCTCCTTGAGAGAGAGATGGGACTGAGAGACACTAGTCAGTGTACAGATATCTCCCTGAGAGAGAGGGGGAATGAGAGACACCAGTCAGTGAACAGATATCTCCCTGAGAGAGACAGAGGACTGAGAGACACAAGTCAGTGTACAGATATCTCCTTGAGAGAGAGACGGGACTGAGAGACACTAGTCAGTGTACAGATATCTCCCTGAGAGAGAGGGGGAATGAGAGACACCAGTAAGTGTACAGATATCTCCCTGAGAGAGAAAGGGGACTGAGAGACACCAGTCAGTGTACAGATATCTCCTTGAGAGAGAGAGACTGAAAGACATCATCCAGTGTACAGATATCTACCTGAGAGAGACGGGACTGAGAGACACCAGTCAGTGTACAGATATCTCCTTGCGAGAGAGAGGGGACTGAGAGACACCAGTCAGTGTACAGATATGTCCCTGAGAGAGAGAGTGAGACTGAGAGACACCAGTCAGTGCACAGATATCTCCCTGAGAGAGAGGGACTGAGAGACACCAGTCAGTGTACAGATATCTCCCTGCGAGAGAGAGGGGACAGAGAGACACCAGTCAGTGTACAGATACCTCCCTGAGAGAGAGAGGGACTGAGAGACACCAGTCAGTGTACAGATATCTCCCTGTGAGAGAGAGAGAGGACTGAGCGACACCAGTCAGTGTACAGATACCTCCCTGAGAGAGAGAGTGACTGAGAGCCACCAGTCAGTGTACAGATATCTCCCTGAGAGAGAGAGGGACTGAGAGACACCAGTCAGTGCACAGATATCTCCCTGAGCGAGAGAGAGAACGGAGAGACACCAGTCAGTGTACAGATATCTCCCTGAGAGAGAGAGGGGACTGAGAGACACCAGTCAGTGTACAGATATCTCCCTGAGAGAGAGAGGGGACTGAGAGACACCAGTCAGTGTACAGATACCTCCCTGAGAGAGAGAGGGACTGAGAGCCACCAGTCAGTGTACAGATATCTCCCTGAGAGAGAGAGGGACTGAGAGACACCAGTCAGTGCACAGATATCTCCCTGAGCGAGAGAGAGAACGGAGAGACACCAGTCAGTGTACAGATATCTCCCTGAGAGAGAGAGGGGACTGAGAGACACCAGTCAGTGTAACAGATATCTCCCTGAGAGAGAGGGACTGAGAGACACCAGTCAGTGTACAGATATCTCCCTGAGAGAGAGGGGACTGAGAGACACCATTCAGTGTACAGATACCTCCCTGAGAGAGAGAGGGACTGAGAGCCACCAGTCAGTGTACAGATATCTCCCTGAGAGAGAGAGGGACCGAGAGACACCAGTCAGTGCACAGATATCTCCCTGAGCGAGAGAGAGAACGGAGAGACACCAGTCAGTGTACAGATATCTCCCTGAGAGAGAGAGGGGACTGAGAGACACCAGTCAGTGTACAGATATCTCCCTGAGAGAGAGGGACTGAGAGACACCAGTCAGTGTACAGATATCTCCCTGAGAGTGAGTGGGGACTGAGAGACACCAGCCAGTGTCCAGATAACTCCCTGGGAGAGAGGGGACTGAGAGACACCAGTAAGTGTACAGATATCTCCATGTGAGAGAGAGACTGAAAGACACCAGTCAGTGTACAGATATCTCCCTGAGAGAGACAGAGAGGGGACTGAGAGACACCAGTCAGTGTACAGATATCTCCCTGAGAGAGAGAGGGGACTGAGAGACACCAGTCAGTGTACAGATATTTCCCTGAGAGAGAGGGACTGAGAGACACCAGTCAGTGTACAGATATCTCCCTGAGAGGGAGTGGGGACTGAGAGACACCAGCCAGTGTCCAGATAACTCCCTGGGAGAGAGGGGACTGAGAGACACCAGTAAGTGTACAGATATCTCCATGTGAGAGAGAGAGGGACTGAGAGACACCAGTCAGTGTACAGATTTCTCCTTGAGAGAGAGACGGGACTGAGAGACACCAGTCAGTGTCCAGATATCTCCCTGAGAGGGAGTGGGGACTGAGAGACACCAGCCAGTGTCCAGATAACTCCCTGGGAGAGAGGGGACTGAGAGACACCAGTAAGTGTACAGATATCTCCATGTGTGAGAGAGAGGGACTGAGAGACACCAGTCAGTGTACAGATATCTCCCTGAGAGAGAGAGGGGACTGAGAGACACCAGTCAGTGAACAGATATCTCCCTGAGAGAGACAGAGGACTGAGAGACACCAGTCAGTGTACAGATATCTCCCTGAGAGAGAGAGGGGACTGAGAGACACCAGTCAGTGAACAGATATCTCCCTGAGAGAGACAGAGGACTGAGGGACACCAGTCAGTGTACAGATATCTCCCTGAGAGAGAGAAGGGACTGAGAGACACCAGTCAGTGTACAGATATCTCCTTGAGAGAGAGAGAGGGGACTGTGAGACACCATTCAGTGTACAGATAACTGCCTGAGAGAGGGGACTGAGAGACACCAGTCAGTGTACAGATGTCTCCCTGAGAGAGAGAGAGGGACTGAGAGAGACCAGTCAGTGTACAGATATCTCCCTGAGAGAGAGAGGGACTGAGAGATACCAGTCAGTGTACAGATATCTCCCTGCGAGAGAGAGCGAGGAACTGAAAGACACCAGTCAGTGTACAGATATCTCCCTCAGAGAAAGAGGGGACTGAGAGTCAACAGTCAGTGTACAGATACCTCCCTGAGAGAGAGAGGGACTGAGAGACACTAAAGAGTGTACAGGTATCTCCCTGCGAGAGAGAGGGGACTGAGAGACACCAGTCAGTGTGCAGATATCACTCTGATAGAGAGAGAGGGACTGAGAGACACCAGTCAGTGTACAGATATCTCCCTGAGAGAGTGAGGGGACAGAGAGACTCTAGTCAGTGTACAGATATCTCCTTGAGAGAGAGAGAGACTGAAAGACACCAGTCAGTGTACAGATATCTCCCTGAGAGAGAGAGAGGGGACTGAGAGACACCAGTCAGTGTACAGATATCTCCCTGAGAGAGAGAGGGGACTGAGAGACACCAGTCAGTGTACAGATATCTCCCTGAGAGAGAGAGAGGGGACTGAGAGACACCTGTCAGTGTACAGATATCTCCCTGCGAGAGAGAGGGGACTGAGAGACACACGTCAGTGTACAGATATCTCCCTGAGTGAGAGGGGACTGAGAGACACCAGTCAGTGTACAGATATCTCCCTGAGAGAGAGAGAGGGGACTGAGAGACACCAGTCACTGTACAGATATCTCCCTGAGAGAGAGGGACTGAGAGACACCAGTCAGTGTACAGGTATCTCCCTGAGAAAGAGAGGGACTGAGAGACACCAGTCAGTGTACAGATATCTTTCTGAGAGAGAGAGAGAACGGAGAGACACCAGTCAGTGTACAGATATCTCCCTGAGAGTGAGTGGGGACTGAGAGACACCAGCCAGTGTCCAGATATCTCCTTGAGAGAGAGACGGGACTGAGAGACACCAGTAAGTGTACAGATATCTCCATGTGAGAGAGAGAGAGGGGGACTGAAAGACACCAGTCAGTGTACAGATATCTCACTGAGAGAGATAGAGAGAGAGAGGAGACTGAGAGACACCGGTCAGTGTACAGATATCTCCGTGAGAGAGAGAGGGGACAGAGAGACACCAGTCAGTGTACAGATATCTCCCTGAGAGAGAGGGACTGAGAGACACCAGTCAGTGTACAGATATCTCCCTGAGAGAGAGAGGGGACTGAGAGACACCAGTCAGTGTACAGATATCTCCCTGAGAGAGAGGGGACTGAGAGACACCAGTCAGTGTACAGATATCTCCCTGAGAGTGAGTGGGGACTGAGAGACACCAGCCAGTGTCCAGATAACTCCCTGGGAGAGAGGGGACTGAGAGACACCAGTAAGTGTACAGATATCTCCATGTGAGAGAGAGACTGAAAGACACCAGTCAGTGTACAGATATCTCCCTGAGAGAGACAGAGAGGGGACTGAGAGACACCAGTCAGTGTACAGATATCTCCCTGAGAGAGAGAGGGGACTGAGAGACACCAGTCAGTGTACAGATATTTCCCTGAGAGAGAGGGACTGAGAGACACCAGTCAGTGTACAGATATCTCCCTGAGAGGGAGTGGGGACTGAGAGACACCAGCCAGTGTCCAGATAACTCCCTGGGAGAGAGGGGACTGAGAGACACCAGTAAGTGTACAGATATCTCCATGTGAGAGAGAGAGGGACTGAGAGACACCAGTCAGTGTACAGATTTCTCCTTGAGAGAGAGACGGGACTGAGAGACACCAGTCAGTGTCCAGATATCTCCCTGAGAGGGAGTGGGGACTGAGAGACACCAGCCAGTGTCCAGATAACTCCCTGGGAGAGAGGGGACTGAGAGACACCAGTAAGTGTACAGATATCTCCATGTGTGAGAGAGAGGGACTGAGAGACACCAGTCAGTGTACAGATATCTCTCTGAGAGAGAGAGGGGACTGAGAGACACCAGTCAGTGAACAGATATCTCCCTGAGAGAGACAGAGGACTGAGAGACACCAGTCAGTGTACAGATATCTCCCTGAGAGAGAGAGGGGACTGAGAGACACCAGTCAGTGAACAGATATCTCCCTGAGAGAGACAGAGGACTGAGGGACACCAGTCAGTGTACAGATATCTCCCTGAGAGAGAGAGGGGACTGAGAGACACCAGTCAGTGTACAGATATCTCCTTGAGAGAGAGAGAGGGGACTGTGAGACACCATTCAGTGTACAGATAACTGCCTGAGAGAGGGGACTGAGAGACACCAGTCAGTGTACAGATGTCTCCCTGAGAGAGAGAGAGGGACTGAGAGAGACCAGTCAGTGTACAGATATCTCCCTGAGAGAGAGAGGGACTGAGAGATACCAGTCAGTGTACAGATATCTCCCTGCGAGAGAGAGCGAGGAACTGAAAGACACCAGTCAGTGTACAGATATCTCCCTCAGAGAAAGAGGGGACTGAGAGTCAACAGTCAGTGTACAGATACCTCCCTGAGAGAGAGAGGGACTGAGAGACACTAAAGAGTGTACAGGTATCTCCCTGCGAGAGAGAGGGGACTGAGAGACACCAGTCAGTGTGCAGATATCACTCTGATAGAGAGAGAGGGACTGAGAGACACCAGTCAGTGCACAGATATCTCCCCGAGAGAGAGGGGCCAAGTGATATCAGTCAGTGTACAGATATCTCACTGAGAGAGTGAGGGGACAGAGAGACTCTAGTCAGTGTACAGATATCTCCTTGAGAGAGAGAGAGACTGAAAGACACCAGTCAGTGTACAGATATCTCCCTGAGAGAGAGAGAGGGGACTGAGAGACACCAGTCAGTGTACAGATATCTCCCTGAGAGAGAGAGGGGACTGAGAGACACCAGTCAGTGTACAGATATCTCCCTGAGAGAGAGAGAGGGGACTGAGAGACACCTGTCAGTGTACAGATATCTCCCTGCGAGAGAGAGGGGACTGAGAGACACACGTCAGTGTACAGATATCTCCCTGAGTGAGAGGGGACTGAGAGACACCAGTCAGTGTACAGATATCTCCCTGAGAGAGAGAGAGGGGACTGAGAGACACCAGTCACTGTACAGATATCTCCCTGAGAGAGAGGGACTGAGAGACACCAGTCAGTGTACAGGTATCTCCCTGAGAAAGAGAGGGACTGAGAGACACCAGTCAGTGTACAGATATCTTTCTGAGAGAGAGAGAGAACGGAGAGACACCAGTCAGTGTACAGATATCTCCCTGAGAGAGAGAGGGGACTGAGAGACACCAGTCAGTGTACAGATATCTCCCTGAGAGAGAGATGGGACTGAGAGACACCAGTCAGTGTACAGATATCTCCCTGAGAGTGAGTGGGGACTGAGAGACACCAGCCAGTGTCCAGATATCTCCTTGAGAGAGAGATGGGACTGAGAGACACCAGTAAGTGTACAGATATCTCCATGTGAGAGAGAGAGAGGGGGACTGAAAGACACCAGTCAGTGTACAGATATCTCACTGAGAGAGATAGAGAGAGAGAGGAGACTGAGAGACACCGGTCAGTGTACAGATATCTCCGTGAGAGAGAGAGGGGACAGAGAGACACCAGTCAGTGTACAGATATCTCCCTGAGAGAGAGGGACTGAGAGACACCAGTCAGTGTACAGATATCTCCCTGAGAGTGAGTGGGGACTGAGAGACACCAGCCAGTGTCCAGATAACTCCCTGGGAGAGAGGGGACTGAGAGACACCAGTAAGTGTACAGATATCTCCATGTGAGAGAGAGAGGGACTTAGAGACACCAGTCAGTGTACAGATATCTCCCTGAGAGAGAGGGGGAATGAGAGACACCAGTAAGTGTACAGATATCTCCATGTGTGAGAGAGAGGGACTGAGAGACACCAGTCAGTGTACAGATATCTCCCTGAGAGAGACAGAGGACTGAGAGACACCAGTCAGTGTACAGATATCTCCCTGAGAGAGAGAGGGGACTGAGAGACACCAGTCAGTGAACAGATATCTCCCTGAGAGAGACAGAGGACTGAGAGACACCAGTCAGTGTACAGATATCTCCCTGAGAGAGAGAGGGGACTGAGAGACACCAGTCAGTGTACAGATATCTCCCTGAGAGAGAGAGGGGACTGAGAGACACCAGTCAGTGTACAGATATGTCCCTGAGAGAGAGAGTGAGACTGAGAGACACCAGTCAGTGTACAGATATCTCCCTGAGAGAGAGAGCGAGGAACTGAGGGACACCAGTCAGTGCACAGATATCTCCCTGAGAGAGAGGGACTGAGAGACACCAGTCAGTGTACAGATATCTCCCTGCGAGAGAGAGGGGACAGAGAGACACCAGTCAGTGTATGGATATCTCCCTGTGAGAGAGAGAGGGGACTGAGCGACACCAGTCAGTGTACAGATATCTCCCTGAGAGAGAGAGAGTGAGACTGAGAGACACCAGTCAGTGTACAGATATCTCCCTGAGAGAGAGAGCGAGGAATTGCGAGACACCAGTCAGTGCACAGATATCTCCCTGAGAGAGACAGAGAGGGGACAGAGAGACACCAGTCAGTGTAACAGATATCTCCCAGAGAGAGAGGGGACTGAGAGACACCAGTCAGTGTACAGATATCTCCCTGAGAGAGAGAGGGGACTGAGAGACACCAGTCAGTGTACAGATACCTCCCTGAGAGAGAGAGGGACTGAGAGACACCAGTCAGTGTACAGATATCTCCCTGAGAGAGACAGAGAGGGGACTGAGAGACACCAGTCAGTGCACAGATATCTCCCTGAGCGAGAGAGAGAACGGAGACACACCAGTCAGTGTACAGATATCTCCCTGAGAGAGAGAGGGGACTGAGAGACACCAGTCAGTGTACAGATATTTCCCTGAGAGAGAGGGACTGAGAGACACCAGTCAGTGTACAGATATCTCCCTGAGAGTGAGTGGGGACTGAGAGACACCAGCCAGTGTCCAGATAACTCCCTGGGAGAGAGGGGACTGAGAGACACCAGTAAGTGTACAGATATCTCCATGTGAGAGAGAGAGGGACTGAGAGACACCAGTCAGTGTACAGATTTCTCCTTGAGAGAGAGACGGGACTGAGAGACACCAGTCAGTGTACAGATATCTCCCTGAGAGGGAGTGGGGACTGAGAGACACCAGCCAGTGTCCAGATAACTCCCTGGGAGAGAGGGGACTGAGAGACACCAGTAAGTGTACAGATATCTCCATGTGTGAGAGAGAGGGACTGAGAGACACCAGTCAGTGTACAGATATCTCCCTGAGAGAGAGAGGGGACTGAGAGACACCAGTCAGTGAACAGATATCTCCCTGAGAGAGACAGAGGACTGAGAGACACCAGTCAGTGTACAGATATCTCCCTGAGAGAGAGAGGGGACTGAGAGACACCAGTCAGTGAACAGATATCTCCCTGAGAGAGACAGAGGACTGAGGGACACCAGTCAGTGTACAGATATCTCCCTGAGAGAGAGAGGGGACTGAGAGACACCAGTCAGTGTACAGATATCTCCTTGAGAGAGAGAGAGGGGACTGTGAGACACCATTCAGTGTACAGATAACTGCCTGAGAGAGAGGGGCCAAGTGATATCAGTCAGTGTACAGATATCTCACTGAGAGAGTGAGGGGACAGAGAGACTCTAGTCAGTGTACAGATATCTCCTTGAGAGAGAGAGAGACTGAAAGACACCAGTCAGTGCACAGATATCTCCCTGAGAGAGAGAGAGGGGACTGAGAGACACCAGTCAGTGTACAGATATCTCCCTGAGAGAGAGAGAGGGACTGAGAGAGACCAGTCAGTGTACAGATATCTCCCTGAGAGAGAGAGGGACTGAGAGATACCAGTCAGTGTACAGATATCTCCCTGCGAGAGAGAGCGAGGAACTGAAAGACACCAGTCAGTGTACAGATATCTCCCTCAGAGAAAGAGGGGACTGAGAGTCAACAGTCAGTGTACAGATACCTCCCTGAGAGAGAGAGGGACTGAGAGACACTAAAGAGTGTACAGGTATCTCCCTGCGAGAGAGAGGGGACTGAGAGACACCAGTCAGTGTGCAGATATCACTCTGATAGAGAGAGAGGGACTGAGAGACACCAGTCAGTGCACAGATATCTCCCCGAGAGAGAGGGGCCAAGTGATATCAGTCAGTGTACAGATATCTCACTGAGAGAGTGAGGGGACAGAGAGACTCTAGTCAGTGTACAGATATCTCCTTGAGAGAGAGAGAGACTGAAAGACACCAGTCAGTGCACAGATATCTCCCTGAGAGAGAGAGAGGGGACTGAGAGACACCAGTCAGTGTACAGATATCTCCCTGAGAGAGAGAGGGGACTGAGAGACACCAGTCAGTGTACAGATATCTCCCTGAGAGAGAGAGAGGGGACTGAGAGACACCTGTCAGTGTACAGATATCTCCCTGCGAGAGAGAGGGGACTGAGAGACACCAGTCAGTGTACAGATATCTCCCTGAGTGAGAGGGGACTGAGAGACACCAGTCAGTGTACAGATATCTCCCTGAGAGAGAGAGAGGGGACTGAGAGACACCAGTCACTGTACAGATATCTGCCTGAGAGAGAGGGACTGAGAGACACCAGTCAGTGTACAGGTATCTCCCTGAGAAAGAGAGGGACTGAGAGACACCAGTCAGTGTACAGATATCTTTCTGAGAGAGAGAGAGAACGGAGAGACACCAGTCAGTGTACAGATATCTCCCTGAGAGAGAGAGGGGACTGAGAGACACCAGTCAGTGTACAGATATCTCCCTGAGAGAGAGATGGGACTGAGAGACACCAGTCAGTGTACAGATATCTCCCTGAGAGTGAGTGGGGACTGAGAGACACCAGCCAGTGTCCAGATATCTCCTTGAGAGAGAGACGGGACTGAGAGACACCAGTAAGTGTACAGATATCTCCATGTGAGAGAGAGAGGGACTGAGAGACACCAGTCAGTGTACAGATATCTCCTTGAGAGAGAGATGGGACTGAGAGACACCAGTCAGTGAACAGATATCTCCCTGAGAGACAGAGGACTGAGAGACACAAGTCAGTGTACAGATATCTCCTTGAGAGAGAGACGGGACTGAGAGACACTAGTCAGTGTACAGATATCTCCCTGAGAGAGAGGGGGAATGAGAGACACCAGTAAGTGTACAGATATCTCCCTGAGAGAGAAAGGGGACTGAGAGACACCAGTCAGTGTACAGATATCTCCTTGAGAGAGAGAGACTGAAAGACATCATCCAGTGTACAGATATCTACCTGAGAGAGACGGGACTGAGAGACACCAGTCAGTGTACAGATATCTCCTTGCGAGAGAGAGGGGACTGAGAGACACCAGTCAGTGTACAGATATGTCCCTGAGAGAGAGAGTGAGACTGAGAGACACCAGTCAGTGCACAGATATCTCCCTGAGAGAGAGGGACTGAGAGACACCAGTCAGTGTACAGATATCTCCCTGAGAGAGAGAGGGGACTGAGAGACACCAGTCAGTGTACAGATATCTCCCTGAGAGAGAGATGGGACTGAGAGACACCAGTCAGTGTACAGATATCTCCCTGAGAGTGAGTGGGGACTGAGAGACACCAGCCAGTGTCCAGATATCTCCTTGAGAGAGAGACGGGACTGAGAGACACCAGTAAGTGTACAGATATCTCCATGTGAGAGAGAGAGGGACTGAGAGACACCAGTCAGTGTACAGATATCTCCTTGAGAGAGAGATGGGACTGAGAGACACCAGTCAGTGAACAGATATCTCCCTGAGAGACAGAGGACTGAGAGACACAAGTCAGTGTACAGATATCTCCTTGAGAGAGAGACGGGACTGAGAGACACTAGTCAGTGTACAGATATCTCCCTGAGAGAGAGGGGGAATGAGAGACACCAGTAAGTGTACAGATATCTCCCTGAGAGAGAAAGGGGACTGAGAGACACCAGTCAGTGTACAGATATCTCCTTGAGAGAGAGAGACTGAAAGACATCATCCAGTGTACAGATATCTACCTGAGAGAGACGGGACTGAGAGACACCAGTCAGTGTACAGATATCTCCTTGCGAGAGAGAGGGGACTGAGAGACACCAGTCAGTGTACAGATATGTCCCTGAGAGAGAGAGTGAGACTGAGAGACACCAGTCAGTGCACAGATATCTCCCTGAGAGAGAGGGACTGAGAGACACCAGTCAGTGTACAGATATCTCCCTGCGAGAGAGAGGGGACAGAGAGACACCAGTCAGTGTACAGATACCTCCCTGAGAGAGAGAGGGACTGAGAAACACCAGTCAGTGTACAGATATCTCCCTGTGAGAGAGAGAGAGGACTGAGCGACACCAGTCAGTGTACAGATACCTCCCTGAGAGAGAGAGTGACTGAGAGCCACCAGTCAGTGTACAGATATCTCCCTGAGAGAGAGAGGGACTGAGAGACACCAGTCAGTGCACAGATATCTCCCTGAGCGAGAGAGAGAACGGAGAGACACCAGTCAGTGTACAGATATCTCCCTGAGAGAGAGAGGGGACTGAGAGACACCAGTCAGTGTACAGATATCTCCCTGAGAGAGAGAGGGGACTGAGAGACACAGTCAGTGTACAGATACCTCCCTGAGAGAGAGAGGGACTGAGAGCCACCAGTCAGTGTACAGATATCTCCCTGAGAGAGAGAGGGACTGAGAGACACCAGTCAGTGCACAGATATCTCCCTGAGCGAGAGAGAGAACGGAGAGACACCAGTCAGTGTACAGATATCTCCCTGAGAGAGAGAGGGGACTGAGAGACACCAGTCAGTGTAACAGATATCTCCCTGAGAGAGAGGGACTGAGAGACACCAGTCAGTGTACAGATATCTCCCTGAGAGAGAGGGGACTGAGAGACACCATTCAGTGTACAGATACCTCCCTGAGAGAGAGAGGGACTGAGAGCCACCAGTCAGTGTACAGATATCTCCCTGAGAGAGAGAGGGACCGAGAGACACCAGTCAGTGCACAGATATCTCCCTGAGCGAGAGAGAGAACGGAGAGACACCAGTCAGTGTACAGATATCTCCCTGAGAGAGAGAGGGGACTGAGAGACACCAGTCAGTGTACAGATATCTCCCTGAGAGAGAGGGACTGAGAGACACCAGTCAGTGTACAGATATCTCCCTGAGAGTGAGTGGGGACTGAGAGACACCAGCCAGTGTCCAGATAACTCCCTGGGAGAGAGGGGACTGAGAGACACCAGTAAGTGTACAGATATCTCCATGTGAGAGAGAGACTGAAAGACACCAGTCAGTGTACAGATATCTCCCTGAGAGAGACAGAGAGGGGACTGAGAGACACCAGTCAGTGTACAGATATCTCCCTGAGAGAGAGAGAGGGGACTGAGAGACACCAGTCAGTGTACAGATATCTCCCTGAGAGAGAGAGGGGACTGAGAGACACCAGTCAGTGTACAGATATCTCCCTGCGAGAGAGAGGGACTGAGAGACACCAGTCAGTGTACAGATATCTCCCTGAGCGAGAGAGGGACTGAGAGACACCAGTCAGTGTACAGATATCTCCCTGAGCGAGAGAGGGACTGAGAGACACCAGTCAGTGTACAGATATCTCCCTGAGAGAGAGAGGGGACTGAGAGACACCAGTCAGTGTAACAGATATCTCCCTGAGAGAGAGGGACTGAGAGCCACCAGTCAGTGTACAGATATCTCCCTGAGAGAGAGAGGGACTGAGAGACACCAGTCAGTGCACAGATATCTCCCTGAGCGAGAGAGAGAACGGAGAGACACCAGTCAGTGTACAGATATCTCCCTGAGAGAGAGGGACTGAGAGCCACCAGTCAGTGTACAGATATGTCCCTGAGAGAGAGGGGACTGAGAGACACCAGTCAGTGTACAGATATCTCCTTGAGAGAGAGAGACTGAAAGACATCATCCAGTGTACAGATATCTCCCTGAGAGAGAGGGGACTGAGAGACACCAGTCAGTGTACAGATATCTCCCTGTGAGAGAGGGACTGAGAGACACCAGTCAGTGTGCAGGTATCTCCCTGAGAGAGAGACAGGGACTGAGAGACACCAGTCAGTGTACAGATATCTCCCTGAGAGAGAGAGAGAGTTGGACTGAGAGACACCAGTCAGTGTACAGATATCTCCCTCAGAGAAAGAGGGGACTGAGAGACACCAGTCAGTGTACAGATATCCCCCAGAGAGAGAGACTGAGAGACTCAAGTCAGTGTACAGGTATCTCCCTGAGAGAGAGACAGGGACTGCGAGACACCAGTCAGTGTACAGATATCTCCCTGAGAGAGAGAGTGTGGGACTGAGAGACACCAGTCAGTGTACAGATATCTCCCTGAGAGAGAGGTGGAATGAGAGACACCAGTAAGTGTACAGATATCTCCCTGAGAGAGAGGGGACTGACAGACACCAATCAGTGTACAGATATCTCCTTGAGAAATAGAGAGGTACTGAGAGACACCATTCAGTGTACAGATATCTCCCTGAGAGAGAGAGGGACTGAGAGACACCAGTCAGTGTACAGATATCTCCCTGAGAGAGAGAGTGGACTGAGTGACACTAGTCAGTGTACAGATATCTCCCTGAGAGAGAGAGGGGACTGAGAGACACCAGTCAGTGTACAGATATCTCCCTGAGAGAGTGAGGGGACTGAGAGACACCAGTCAGTGTACAGATGTCTCCCTGAGAGAGAGAGAGGGGCCTGAGAGACACCAGTCAGTGTACAGATATCTCCCTGAGAGAGAGAGGGGGGGACTGAGAGACACCTGTCAGTGTACAGATATCTCCCTGAGAGACAGAGGGACTGAGAGACACCAGTCAGTGTACAGATATCTCCCTGAGAGAGAGAGGGGACTGAGAGACACCAGTCAGTGTACAGATATCTCCCTGAGAGAGAGGGGACTGAGAGACACCAGTCAGTGTACAGATATCTCCCTGAGAGAGAGAGCGTGGGACTGAGAGACACCAGTCAGTGTACAGATATCTCCCTGAGAGAGAGGGGGACTGAGAGACACCAGTCAGTGTACAGATATCTCCCTGAGAGAGAGAGTGGACTGAGTGACACTAGTCAGTGTACAGATATCTCCCTGAGAGAGAGAGGGGACTGCGAGACACCAGTCAGTGTACAGATATCTCCCTGGGAGAGAGAGGGGACTGAGAGACACCAGCCAGTGTACAGATATCTCCCTGGGAGAGAGAGGGGACTGAGAGACACCAGCCAGTGTACAGATATCTCCCTGAGAGAGAGGGGACTGAGAGACACCAGTCAGTGTACAGATATCTCCCTGCGAGAGAGAGGGGACTGAGAGACACCAGTCAGTGTACAGATATCTCCCTGAGAGAGAGGGGACTGAGAGACACCAGTCAGTGTACAGATATCTCCCTGGGAGAGAGAGGGGACTGAGAGAAACCAGCCAGTGTACAGATATCTCCCTGAGAGAGAGACGCGACTGAGAGACACCAGTCAGTGTACAGATATCTCCCTGCGAGAGAGAGGGGACTGAGAGACACCAGTCAGTGTACAGATATCTCCTTGAGAGAGACAGACAGGGGACTGAGAGACACCAGTCAGTGTAACAGATATCTCCCAGAGAGAGAGGGGACTGAGAGACACCAGTCAGTTTACAGATATCTCCCTGAGAGAGAGAGGGGACTGAGAGACACCAGTCAGTGTACAGATACCTCCCTGAGAGAGAGAGGGACTGAGAGCCACCAGTCAGTGTACAGATATCTCCCTGAGAGAGAGAGGGACTGAGAGACACCAGTCAGTGCACAGATATCTCCCTGAGCGAGAGAGAGAACGGAGAGACACCAGTCAGTGTACAGATATCTCCCTGAGAGAGAGAGGGGACTGAGAGACACCAGTCAGTGTACAGATATCTCCCTGAGAGAGAGGGACTGAGAGACACCAGTCAGTATACAGATATCTCCCTGAGAGTGAGTGGGGACTGAGAGACACCAGCCAGTGTCCAGATAACTCCCTGGGAGAGAGGGGACTGAGAGACACCAGTAAGTGTACAGATATCTCCATGTGAGAGAGAGAGGGACTGAGAGACACCAGTCAGTGTACAGATATCTCCTTGAGAGAGAGGGGGACTGAGAGACACCAGTAAGTGTACAGATATCTCCATGTGTGAGAGAGAGGGACTGAGAGACACCAGTCAGTGTACAGATATCTCCCTGAGAGAGAGAGGGGACTGAGAGACACCAGTCAGTGAACAGATATCTCCCTGAGAGAGACAGAGGACTGAGAGACACCAGTCAGTGTACAGATATCTCCCTGAGAGAGAGAGGGGACTGAGAGACACCAGTCAGTGAACAGATATCTCCCTGAGAGAGACAGAGGACTGAGAGACACCAGTCAGTGTACAGATATCTCCCTGAGAGAGAGAGGGGACTGAGAGACACCAGTCAGTGTACAGATATCTCCCTGAGAGAGAGAGGGGAGTGAAAGACACCATCCAGTGTCCAGATATCTCCCTGAGAGAGAGACGGGACTGAGAGACACCAGTCAGTGTACAGATATCTCCCTGCGAGAGAGAGGGGACTGAGAGACACCAGTCAGTGTACAGATATCTCCCTGAGAGAGAGAGTGAGACTGAGAGACACCAGTCAGTGTACAGATATCTCCCTGAGAGAGAGAGCGAGGAACTGAGGGACACCAGTCAGTGCACAGATATCTCCCTGAGAGAGAGGGACTGAGAGACACCAGTCAGTGTACAGATATCTCCCTGCGAGAGAGAGGGGACAGAGAGACACCAGTCAGTGTATGGATATCTCCCTGTGAGAGAGAGAGGGGACTGAGAGACACCAGTCAGTGTACAGATATCTCCCTGAGAGAGAGGGGACTGAGCGACACCAGTCAGTGTACAGATACCTCCCTGAGAGAGAGAGGGACTGAGAGCCACCAGTCATTGTACAGTTATCTCCCTGAGAGAGAGGGGACTGAGAGACACCAGTCAGTGTACAGATATCTCCCTGAGAGAGAGAGGGGACTGAGAGACACCAGTCAGTGTACAGATATCTCCCTGAGAGAGAGAGGGGACTGAGAGACACCAGTCAGTGTACAGATACCTCCCTGAGAGAGAGAGGGACTGAGAGCCACCAGTCAGTGTACAGATATCTCCCTGAGAGAGAGAGGGACTGAGAGACACCAGTCAGTGCACAGATATCTCCCTGAGCGAGAGAGAGAACGGAGAGACACCAGTCAGTGTACAGATATCTCCCTGCGAGAGAGAGGGGACCGAGAGACACCAGTCAGTGTAACAGATATCTCCCTGAGAGAGAGGGACTGAGAGACACCAGTCAGTGTACAGATATCTCCCTGAGAGAGAGAGGGGACTGAGAGACACCAGTCAGTGTACAGATACCTCCCTGAGAGAGAGAGGGACTGAGAGCCACCAGTCAGTGTACAGATATCTCCCTGAGAGAGAGAGGGACTGAGAGACACCAGTCAGTGCACAGATATCTCCCTGAGCGAGAGAGAGAACGGAGAGACACCAGTCAGTGTACAGATATCTCCCTGAGAGAGAGAGGGGACTGAGAGACACCAGTCAGTGTACAGATATCTCCCTGAGAGTGAGTGGGGACTGAGAGACACCAGCCAGTGTCCAGATAACTCCCTGGGAGAGAGGGGACTGAGAGACACCAGTAAGTGTACAGATATCTCCATGTGAGAGAGAGAGGGACTGAGAGACACCAGTCAGTGTACAGATATCTCCCTGAGAGAGAGGGGGAATGAGAGACACCAGTAAGTGTACAGATATCTCCATGTGTGAGAGAGAGGGACTGAGAGACACCAGTCAGTGTACAGATATCTCCCTGAGAGAGACAGAGGACTGAGAGACACCAGTCAGTGTACAGATATCTCCCTGAGAGAGAGAGGGGACTGAGAGACACCAGTCAGTGAACAGATATCTCCCTGAGAGAGACAGAGGACTGAGAGACACCAGTCAGTGTACAGATATCTCCCTGAGAGAGAGAGGGGACTGAGAGACACCAGTCAGTGTACAGATATCTCCCTGAGAGAGGGAGGGGACTGAGAGACACCAGTCAGTGTACAGATATCTCCCTGAGAGAGAGAGCGAGGAACTGAGGGACACCAGTCAGTGCACAGATATCTCCCTGAGAGAGAGGGACTGAGAGACACCAGTCAGTGTACAGATATCTCCCTGCGAGAGAGAGGGGACAGAGAGACACCAGTCAGTGTATGGATATCTCCCTGTGAGAGAGAGAGGGGACTGAGCGACACCAGTCAGTGTACAGATATCTCCCTGAGAGAGAGAGAGTGAGACTGAGAGACACCAGTCAGTGTACAGATATCTCCCTGAGAGAGAGAGCGAGGAATTGCGAGACACCAGTCAGTGCACAGATATCTCCCTGAGAGAGACAGAGAGGGGACAGAGAGACACCAGTCAGTGTAACAGATATCTCCCAGAGAGAGAGGGGACTGAGAGACACCAGTCAGTGTACAGATATCTCCCTGAGAGAGAGAGGGGACTGAGAGACACCAGTCAGTGTACAGATACCTCCCTGAGAGAGAGAGAGAACGGAGACACACCAGTCAGTGTACAGATATCTCCCTGAGAGAGACAGAGAGGGGACTGAGAGACACCAGTCAGTGTACAGATATTTCCCTGAGAGAGAGGGACTGAGAGACACCAGTCAGTGTACAGATATCTCCCTGAGAGTGAGTGGGGACTGAGAGACACCAGCCAGTGTCCAGATAACTCCCTGGGAGAGAGGGGACTGAGAGACACCAGTAAGTGTACAGATATCTCCATGTGAGAGAGAGAGGGACTGAGAGACACCAGTCAGTGTACAGATATCTCCTTGAGAGAGAGACGGGACTGAGAGACACCAGTCAGTGTACAGATATCTCCCTGAGAGGGAGTGGGGACTGAGAGACACCAGCCAGTGTCCAGATAACTCCCTGGGAGAGAGGGGACTGAGAGACACCAGTAAGTGTACAGATATCTCCATGTGTGAGAGAGAGGGACTGAGAGACACCAGTCAGTGTACAGATATCTCCCTGAGAGAGAGAGGGGACTGAGAGACACCAGTCAGTGAACAGATATCTCCCTGAGAGAGACAGAGGACTGAGAGACACCAGTCAGTGTACAGATATCTCCCTGAGAGAGAGAGGGGACTGAGAGACACCAGTCAGTGAACAGATATCTCCCTGAGAGAGACAGAGGACTGAGGGACACCAGTCAGTGTACAGATATCTCCCTGAGAGAGAGAGGGGACTGAGAGACACCAGTCAGTGTACAGATAACTGCCTGAGAGAGGGGACTGAGAGACACCAGTCAGTGTACAGATGTCTCCCTGAGAGAGAGAGAGGGACTGAGAGAGACCAGTCAGTGTACAGATATCTCCCTGAGAGAGAGAGGGACTGAGAGATACCAGTCAGTGTACAGATATCTCCCTGCGAGAGAGAGCGAGGAACTGAAAGACACCAGTCAGTGCACAGATATCTCCCTCAGAGAAAGAGGGGACTGAGAGTCAACAGTCAGTGTACAGATACCTCCCTGAGAGAGAGAGGGACTGAGAGACACTAAAGAGTGTACAGGTATCTCCCTGCGAGAGAGAGGGGACTGAGAGACACCAGTCAGTGAACAGATATCTCCCTGAGAGACAGAGGACTGAGAGACACAAGTCAGTGTACAGATATCTCCTTGAGAGAGAGACGGGACTGAGAGACACTAGTCAGTGTACAGATATCTCCCTGAGAGAGAGGGGGAATGAGAGACACCAGTAAGTGTACAGATATCTCCCTGAGAGAGAGAGGACTGAGAGACACAAGTCAGTGTACAGATATCTCCTTGAGAGAGAGACGGGACTGAGAGACACTAGTCAGTGTACAGATATCTCCCTGAGAGAGAGAGGGGACTGAGAGACACCAGTCAGTGTACAGATATCTCCTTGAGAGAGAGAGACTGAAAGACATCATCCAGTGTACAGATATCTACCTGAGAGAGACGGGACTGAGAGACACCAGTCAGTGTACAGATATCTCCTTGCGAGAGAGAGGGGACTGAGAGACACCAGTCAGTGTACAGATATGTCCCTGAGAGAGAGAGTGAGACTGAGAGACACCAGTCAGTGCACAGATATCTCCCTGAGAGAGAGGGACTGAGAGACACCAGTCAGTGTACAGATATCTCCCTGCGAGAGAGAGGGGACAGAGAGACACCAGTCAGTGTACAGATACCTCCCTGAGAGAGAGAGGGACTGAGAGCCACCAGTCAGTGTACAGATATCTCCCTGTGAGAGAGAGAGGGGACTGAGCGACACCAGTCAGTGTACAGATACCTCCCTGAGAGAGAGAGGGACTGAGAGCCACCAGTCAGTGTACTGATATCTCCCTGAGAGAGAGAGGGACTGAGAGACACCAGTCAGTGCACAGATATCTCCCTGAGAGAGAGAGGGGACTGAGAGACACCAGTCAGTGTACAGATATCTCCCTGAGAGAGAGAGGGGACTGAGAGACACCAGTCAGTGTACAGATATCTCCCTGAGAGAGAGAGGGGACTGAGAGACACCAGTCAGTGTACAGATACCTCCCTGAGAGAGAGAGGGACTGAGAGCCACCAGTCAGTGTACAGATATCTCCCTGAGAGAGAGAGGGACTGAGAGACACCAGTCAGTGCACAGATATCTCCCTGAGCGAGAGAGAGAACGGAGAGACACCAGTCAGTGTACAGATATCTCCCTGAGAGAGAGAGGGGACTGAGAGACACCAGTCAGTGTAACAGATATCTCCCTGAGAGAGAGGGACTGAGAGACACCAGTCAGTGTACAGATATCTCCCTGAGAGAGAGAGGACTGAGAGACACCATTCAGTGTCCAGATACCTCCCTGAGAGAGAGAGGGACTGAGAGCCACCAGTCAGTGTACAGATATCTCCCTGAGAGAGAGAGGGACCGAGAGACACCAGTCAGTGCACAGATATCTCCCTGAGCGAGAGAGAGAACGGAGAGACACCAGTCAGTGTACAGATATCTCCCTGAGAGAGAGAGGGGACTGAGAGACACTAGTCAGTGTACAGATATCTCCCTGAGAGAGAGGGACTGAGAGACACCAGTCAGTGTACAGATATCTCCCTGAGAGTGAGTGGGGACTGAGAGACACCAGCCAGTGTCCAGATAACTCCCTGGGAGAGAGGGGACTGAGAGACACCAGTAAGTGTACAGATATCTCCATGTGAGAGAGAGACTGAAAGACACCAGTCAGTGTACAGATATCTCCCTGAGAGAGAGAGAGGGGACTGAGAGACACCAGTCAGTGTACAGATATCTCCCTGAGAGAGAGAGGGGACTGAGAGACACCAGTCAGTGAACAGATATCTCCCTGAGAGAGAGAGGGGACTGAGAGACACCTGTCAGTGTACAGATATCTCCCTGCGAGAGAGAGGGACTGAGAGACACCAGTCAGTGTACAGATATCTCCCTGAGCGAGAGAGGGACTGAGAGACACCAGTCAGTGTACAGATATCTCCCTGAGAGAGAGAGGGGACTGAGAGACACCAGTCAGTGTAACAGATATCTCCCTGAGAGAGAGGGACTGAGAGCCACCAGTCAGTGTACAGATATCTCCCTGAGAGAGAGAGGGACTGAGAGACACCAGTCAGTGCACAGATATCTCCCTGAGCGAGAGAGAGAACGGAGAGACACCAGTCAGTGTACAGATATCTCCCTGAGAGAGAGAGGGGACTGAGAGACACCAGTCAGTGTACAGATATCTCCATGTGTGAGAGAGAGGGACTGAGAGACACCAGTCAGTGTACAGATATCTCCCTGAGAGTGAGTGGGGACTGAGAGACACCAGCCAGTGTCCAGATAACTCCCTGGGAGAGAGGGGACTGAGAGACACCAGTAAGTGTACAGATATCTCCATGTGAGAGAGAAACGGGACTGAGAGACACCAGTCAGTGTACAGATATCTACCTGAGAGAGACGGAGAGGGGACTGAGAGACACCAGTCAGTGCACAGATATCTCCCTGAGAGAGAGAGGGGACAGAGAGACACCAGACAGTGAACAGATATCTCCCTGAGTGAGACAGAGGACTGAGAGACACCAGTCAGTGTACAGATATCTCCCTGAGAGAGAGAGGGGACTGAGAGACACCAGTCAGTGAACAGATATCTCCCTGAGAGAGAGAGGGGACTGAGAGAAACCAGTCAGTGTACAGATATCTCCCTGATAGAGAGAGGGGACTGAGAGACACCAGTCAGTGTACAGATATCTCCCTGAGAGAGAGAGGGGACTGAGAGACACCAGTCAGTGTACAGATATCTCCCTGTGAGAGAGGGACTGAGAGACACCAGTCAGTGTGCAGGTATCTCCCTGAGAGAGAGACAGGGACTGAGAGACACCAGTCAGTGTACAGATATCTCCCTGAGAGAGAGAGAGAGTTGGACTGAGAGACACCAGTCAGTGTACAGATATCTCCCTCAGAGAAAGAGGGGACTGAGAGACACCAGTCAGTGTACAGATATCCCCCAGAGAGAGAGACTGAGAGACTCAAGTCAGTGTACAGGTATCTCCCTGAGAGAGAGACAGGGACTGCGAGACACCAGTCAGTGTACAGATATCTCCCTGAGAGAGAGAGTGTGGGACTGAGAGACACCAGTCAGTGTACAGATATCTCCCTGAGAGAGAGGTGGAATGAGAGACACCAGTAAGTGTACAGATATCTCCCTGAGAGAGAGGGGACTGACAGACACCAATCAGTGTACAGATATCTCCTTGAGAAATAGAGAGGTACTGAGAGACACCATTCAGTGTACAGATATCTCCCTGAGAGAGAGAGGGACTGAGAGACACCAGTCAGTGTACAGATATCTCCCTGAGAGAGAGAGTGGACTGAGTGACACTAGTCAGTGTACAGATATCTCCCTGAGAGAGAGAGGGGACTGAGAGACACCAGTCAGTGTACAGATATCTCCCTGAGAGAGTGAGGGGACTGAGAGACACCAGTCAGTGTACAGATGTCTCCCTGAGAGAGAGAGAGGGGCCTGAGAGACACCAGTCAGTGTACAGATATCTCCCTGAGAGAGAGAGGGGGGGACTGAGAGACACCTGTCAGTGTACAGATATCTCCCTGAGAGACAGAGGGACTGAGAGACACCAGTCAGTGTACAGATATCTCCCTGAGAGAGAGAGGGGACTGAGAGACACCAGTCAGTGTACAGATATCTCCCTGAGAGAGAGGGGACTGAGAGACACCAGTCAGTGTACAGATATCTCCCTGAGAGAGAGAGCGTGGGACTGAGAGACACCAGTCAGTGTACAGATATCTCCCTGAGAGAGAGGGGGACTGAGAGACACCAGTCAGTGTACAGATATCTCCCTGAGAGAGAGAGTGGACTGAGTGACACTAGTCAGTGTACAGATATCTCCCTGAGAGAGAGAGGGGACTGAGAGACACCAGTCAGTGTACAGATATCTCCCTGGGAGAGAGAGGGGACTGAGAGACACCAGCCAGTGTACAGATATCTCCCTGGGAGAGAGAGGGGACTGAGAGACACCAGCCAGTGTACAGATATCTCCCTGAGAGAGAGGGGACTGAGAGACACCAGTCAGTGTACAGATATCTCCCTGCGAGAGAGAGGGGACTGAGAGACACCAGTCAGTGTACAGATATCTCCCTGAGAGAGAGGGGACTGAGAGACACCAGTCAGTGTACAGATATCTCCCTGGGAGAGAGAGGGGACTGAGAGAAACCAGCCAGTGTACAGATATCTCCCTGAGAGAGAGGGGACTGAGAGACACCAGTCAGTGTACAGATATCTCCCTGCGAGAGAGAGGGGACTGAGAGACACCAGTCAGTGTACAGATATCTCCTTGAGAGAGAGAGACTGAAAGACACCAGTCAGTGTCCACATATCTCCCTGAGAGAGAGACGCGACTGAGAGACACCAGTCAGTGTACAGATATCTCCCTGCGAGAGAGAGGGGACTGAGAGACACCAGTCAGTGTACAGATATCTCCCTGAGAGAGACAGACAGGGGACTGAGAGACACCAGTCAGTGTAACAGATATCTCCCAGAGAGAGAGGGGACTGAGAGACACCAGTCAGTTTACAGATATCTCCCTGAGAGAGAGAGGGGACTGAGAGACACCAGTCAGTGTACAGATACCTCCCTGAGAGAGAGAGGGACTGAGAGCCACCAGTCAGTGTACAGATATCTCCCTGAGAGAGAGAGGGACTGAGAGACACCAGTCAGTGCACAGATATCTCCCTGAGCGAGAGAGAGAACGGAGAGACACCAGTCAGTGTACAGATATCTCCCTGAGAGAGAGAGGGGACTGAGAGACACCAGTCAGTGTACAGATATCTCCCTGAGAGAGAGGGACTGAGAGACACCAGTCAGTATACAGATATCTCCCTGAGAGTGAGTGGGGACTGAGAGACACCAGCCAGTGTCCAGATAACTCCCTGGGAGAGAGGGGACTGAGAGACACCAGTAAGTGTACAGATATCTCCATGTGAGAGAGAGAGGGACTGAGAGACACCAGTCAGTGTACAGATATCTCCTTGAGAGAGAGGGGGACTGAGAGACACCAGTAAGTGTACAGATATCTCCATGTGTGAGAGAGAGGGACTGAGAGACACCAGTCAGTGTACAGATATCTCCCTGAGAGAGAGAGGGGACTGAGAGACACCAGTCAGTGAACAGATATCTCCCTGAGAGAGACAGAGGACTGAGAGACACCAGTCAGTGTACAGATATCTCCCTGAGAGAGAGAGGGGACTGAGAGACACCAGTCAGTGAACAGATATCTCCCTGAGAGAGACAGAGGACTGAGAGACACCAGTCAGTGTACAGATATCTCCCTGAGAGAGAGAGGGGACTGAGAGACACCAGTCAGTGTACAGATATCTCCCTGAGAGAGAGAGGGGAGTGAAAGACACCATCCAGTGTACAGATATCTCCCTGAGAGAGAGACGGGACTGAGAGACACCAGTCAGTGTACAGATATCTCCCTGCGAGAGAGAGGGGACTGAGAGACACCAGTCAGTGTACAGATATCTCCCTGAGAGAGAGAGTGAGACTGAGAGACACCAGTCAGTGTACAGATATCTCCCTGAGAGAGAGAGCGAGGAACTGAGGGACACCAGTCAGTGCACAGATATCTCCCTGAGAGATAGGGACTGAGAGACACCAGTCAGTGTACAGATATCTCCCTGCGAGAGAGAGGGGACAGAGAGACACCAGTCAGTGTATGGATATCTCCCTGTGAGAGAGAGAGGGGACTGAGAGACACCAGTCAGTGTACAGATATCTCCCTGAGAGAGAGGGGACTGAGCGACACCAGTCAGTGTACAGATACCTCCCTGAGAGAGAGAGGGACTGAGAGCCACCAGTCAGTGTACAGATATCTCCCTGAGAGAGAGGGGACTGAGAGACACCAGTCAGTGTACAGATATCTCCCTGAGAGAGAGAGGGGACTGAGAGACACCAGTCAGTGTACAGATATCTCCCTGAGAGAGAGAGGGGACTGAGAGACACCAGTCAGTGTACAGATACCTCCCTGAGAGAGAGAGGGACTGAGAGCCACCAGTCAGTGTACAGATATCTCCCTGAGAGAGAGAGGGACTGAGAGACACCAGTCAGTGCACAGATATCTCCCTGAGCGAGAGAGAGAACGGAGAGACACCAGTCAGTGTACAGATATCTCCGTGCGAGAGAGAGGGGACCGAGAGACACCAGTCAGTGTAACAGATATCTCCCTGAGAGAGAGGGACTGAGAGACACCAGTCAGTGTACAGATATCTCCCTGAGAGAGAGAGGGGACTGAGAGACACCAGTCAGTGTACAGATACCTCCCTGAGAGAGAGAGGGACTGAGAGCCACCAGTCAGTGTACAGATATCTCCCTGAGAGAGAGAGGGACTGAGAGACACCAGTCAGTGCACAGATATCTCCCTGAGCGAGAGAGAGAACGGAGAGACACCAGTCAGTGTACAGATATCTCCCTGAGAGAGAGAGGGGACTGAGAGACACCAGTCAGTGTACAGATATCTCCCTGAGAGTGAGTGGGGACTGAGAGACACCAGCCAGTGTCCAGATAACTCCCTGGGAGAGAGGGGACTGAGAGACACCAGTAAGTGTACAGATATCTCCATGTGAGAGAGAGAGGGACTGAGAGACACCAGTCAGTGTACAGATATCTCCCTGAGAGAGAGGGGGAATGAGAGACACCAGTAAGTGTACAGATATCTCCATGTGTGAGAGAGAGGGACTGAGAGACACCAGTCAGTGTACAGATATCTCCCTGAGAGAGACAGAGGACTGAGAGACACCAGTCAGTGTACAGATATCTCCCTGAGAGAGAGAGGGGACTGAGAGACACCAGTCAGTGAACAGATATCTCCCTGAGAGAGACTGAGGACTGAGAGACACCAGTCAGTGTACAGATATCTCCCTGAGAGAGAGAGGGGACTGAGAGACACCAGTCAGTGTACAGATATCTCCCTGAGAGAGAGAGGGGACTGAGAGACACCAGTCAGTGTACAGATATCTCCCTGAGAGAGAGAGCGAGGAACTGAGGGACACCAGTCAGTGCACAGATATCTCCCTGAGAGAGAGGGACTGAGAGACACCAGTCAGTGTACAGATATCTCCCTGCGAGAGAGAGGGGACAGAGAGACACCAGTCAGTGTATGGATATCTCCCTGTGAGAGAGAGAGGGGACTGAGCGACACCAGTCAGTGTACAGATATCTCCCTGAGAGAGAGAGAGTGAGACTGAGAGACACCAGTCAGTGTACAGATATCTCCCTGAGAGAGAGAGCGAGGAATTGCGAGACACCAGTCAGTGCACAGATATCTCCCTGAGAGAGACAGAGAGGGGACAGAGAGACACCAGTCAGTGTAACAGATATCTCCCAGAGAGAGAGGGGACTGAGAGACACCAGTCAGTGTACAGATATCTCCCTGAGAGAGAGAGGGGACTGAGAGACACCAGTCAGTGTACAGATACCTCCCTGAGAGAGAGAGGGACTGAGAGACACCAGTCAGTGTACAGATATCTCCCTGAGAGAGACAGAGAGGGGACTGAGAGACACCAGTCAGTGCACAGATATCTCCCTGAGCGAGAGAGAGAACGGAGACACACCAGTCAGTGTACAGATATCTCCCTGAGAGAGAGAGGGGACTGAGAGACACCAGTCAGTGTACAGATATCTCCCTGGGAGAGAGAGGGGACTGAGAGACACCAGCCAGTGTACAGATATCTCCCTGGGAGAGAGAGGGGACTGAGAGACACCAGCCAGTGTACAGATATCTCCCTGAGAGAGAGGGGACTGAGAGACACCAGTCAGTGTACAGATATCTCCCTGCGAGAGAGAGGGGACTGAGAGACACCAGTCAGTGTACAGATATCTCCCTGAGAGAGAGGGGACTGAGAGACACCAGTCAGTGTACAGATATCTCCCTGGGAGAGAGAGGGGACTGAGAGAAACCAGCCAGTGTACAGATATCTCCCTGAGAGAGAGGGGACTGAGAGACACCAGTCAGTGTACAGATATCTCCCTGCGAGAGAGAGGGGACTGAGAGACACCAGTCAGTGTACAGATATCTCCTTGAGAGAGAGAGACTGAAAGACACCAGTCAGTGTCCACATATCTCCCTGAGAGAGAGACGCGACTGAGAGACACCAGTCAGTGTACAGATATCTCCCTGCGAGAGAGAGGGGACTGAGAGACACCAGTCAGTGTACAGATATCTCCCTGAGAGAGACAGACAGGGGACTGAGAGACACCAGTCAGTGTAACAGATATCTCCCAGAGAGAGAGGGGACTGAGAGACACCAGTCAGTTTACAGATATCTCCCTGAGAGAGAGAGGGGACTGAGAGACACCAGTCAGTGTACAGATACCTCCCTGAGAGAGAGAGGGACTGAGAGCCACCAGTCAGTGTACAGATATCTCCCTGAGAGAGAGAGGGACTGAGAGACACCAGTCAGTGCACAGATATCTCCCTGAGCGAGAGAGAGAACGGAGAGACACCAGTCAGTGTACAGATATCTCCCTGAGAGAGAGAGGGGACTGAGAGACACCAGTCAGTGTACAGATATCTCCCTGAGAGAGAGGGACTGAGAGACACCAGTCAGTATACAGATATCTCCCTGAGAGTGAGTGGGGACTGAGAGACACCAGCCAGTGTCCAGATAACTCCCTGGGAGAGAGGGGACTGAGAGACACCAGTAAGTGTACAGATATCTCCATGTGAGAGAGAGAGGGACTGAGAGACACCAGTCAGTGTACAGATATCTCCTTGAGAGAGAGGGGGACTGAGAGACACCAGTAAGTGTACAGATATCTCCATGTGTGAGAGAGAGGGACTGAGAGACACCAGTCAGTGTACAGATATCTCCCTGAGAGAGAGAGGGGACTGAGAGACACCAGTCAGTGAACAGATATCTCCCTGAGAGAGACAGAGGACTGAGAGACACCAGTCAGTGTACAGATATCTCCCTGAGAGAGAGAGGGGACTGAGAGACACCAGTCAGTGAACAGATATCTCCCTGAGAGAGACAGAGGACTGAGAGACACCAGTCAGTGTACAGATATCTCCCTGAGAGAGAGAGGGGACTGAGAGACACCAGTCAGTGTACAGATATCTCCCTGAGAGAGAGAGGGGAGTGAAAGACACCATCCAGTGTACAGATATCTCCCTGAGAGAGAGACGGGACTGAGAGACACCAGTCAGTGTACAGATATCTCCCTGCGAGAGAGAGGGGACTGAGAGACACCAGTCAGTGTACAGATATCTCCCTGAGAGAGAGAGTGAGACTGAGAGACACCAGTCAGTGTACAGATATCTCCCTGAGAGAGAGAGCGAGGAACTGAGGGACACCAGTCAGTGCACAGATATCTCCCTGAGAGAGAGGGACTGAGAGACACCAGTCAGTGTACAGATATCTCCCTGCGAGAGAGAGGGGACAGAGAGACACCAGTCAGTGTATGGATATCTCCCTGTGAGAGAGAGAGGGGACTGAGAGACACCAGTCAGTGTACAGATATCTCCCTGAGAGAGAGGGGACTGAGCGACACCAGTCAGTGTACAGATACCTCCCTGAGAGAGAGAGGGACTGAGAGCCACCAGTCAGTGTACAGATATCTCCCTGAGAGAGAGGGGACTGAGAGACACCAGTCAGTGTACAGATATCTCCCTGAGAGAGAGAGGGGACTGAGAGACACCAGTCAGTGTACAGATATCTCCCTGAGAGAGAGAGGGGACTGAGAGACACCAGTCAGTGTACAGATACCTCCCTGAGAGAGAGAGGGACTGAGAGCCACCAGTCAGTGTACAGATATCTCCCTGAGAGAGAGAGGGACTGAGAGACACCAGTCAGTGCACAGATATCTCCCTGAGCGAGAGAGAGAACGGAGAGACACCAGTCAGTGTACAGATATCTCCCTGCGAGAGAGAGGGGACCGAGAGACACCAGTCAGTGTAACAGATATCTCCCTGAGAGAGAGGGACTGAGAGACACCAGTCAGTGTACAGATATCTCCCTGAGAGAGAGAGGGGACTGAGAGACACCAGTCAGTGTACAGATACCTCCCTGAGAGAGAGAGGGACTGAGAGCCACCAGTCAGTGTACAGATATCTCCCTGAGAGAGAGAGGGACTGAGAGACACCAGTCAGTGCACAGATATCTCCCTGAGCGAGAGAGAGAACGGAGAGACACCAGTCAGTGTACAGATATCTCCCTGAGAGAGAGAGGGGACTGAGAGACACCAGTCAGTGTACAGATATCTCCCTGAGAGTGAGTGGGGACTGAGAGACACCAGCCAGTGTCCAGATAACTCCCTGGGAGAGAGGGGACTGAGAGACACCAGTAAGTGTACAGATATCTCCATGTGAGAGAGAGAGGGACTGAGAGACACCAGTCAGTGTACAGATATCTCCCTGAGAGAGAGGGGGAATGAGAGACACCAGTAAGTGTACAGATATCTCCATGTGTGAGAGAGAGGGACTGAGAGACACCAGTCAGTGTACAGATATCTCCCTGAGAGAGACAGAGGACTGAGAGACACCAGTCAGTGTACAGATATCTCCCTGAGAGAGAGAGGGGACTGAGAGACACCAGTCAGTGAACAGATATCTCCCTGAGAGAGACAGAGGACTGAGAGACACCAGTCAGTGTACAGATATCTCCCTGAGAGAGAGAGGGGACTGAGAGACACCAGTCAGTGTACAGATATCTCCCTGAGAGAGAGAGGGGACTGAGAGACACCGGTCAGTGTACAGATATCTCCCTGAGAGAGAGAGCGAGGAACTGAGGGACACCAGTCAGTGCACAGATATCTCCCTGAGAGAGAGGGACTGAGAGACACCAGTCAGTGTACAGATATCTCCCTGCGAGAGAGAGGGGACAGAGAGACACCAGTCAGTGTATGGATATCTCCCTGTGAGAGAGAGAGGGGACTGAGCGACACCAGTCAGTGTACAGATATCTCCCTGAGAGAGAGAGAGTGAGACTGAGAGACACCAGTCAGTGTACAGATATCTCCCTGAGAGAGAGAGCGAGGAATTGCGAGACACCAGTCAGTGCACAGATATCTCCCTGAGAGAGACAGAGAGGGGACAGAGAGACACCAGTCAGTGTAACAGACATCTCCCAGAGAGAGAGGGGACTGAGAGACACCAGTCAGTGTACAGATATCTCCCTGAGAGAGAGAGGGGACTGAGAGACACCAGTCAGTGTACAGATACCTCCCTGAGAGAGAGAGGGACTGAGAGACACCAGTCAGTGTACAGATATCTCCCTGAGAGAGACAGAGAGGGGACTGAGAGACACCAGTCAGTGCACAGATATCTCCCTGAGCGAGAGAGAGAACGGAGACACACCAGTCAGTGTACAGATATCTCCCTGAGAGAGAGAGGGGACTGAGAGACACCAGTCAGTGTACAGATATTTCCCTGAGAGAGAGGGACTGAGAGACACCAGTCAGTGTACAGATATCTCCCTGAGAGTGAGTGGGGACTGAGAGACACCAGCCAGTGTCCAGATAACTCCCTGGGAGAGAGGGGACTGAGAGACACCAGTAAGTGTACAGATATCTCCATGTGAGAGAGAGAGGGACTGAGAGACACCAGTCAGTGTACAGATTTCTCCTTGAGAGAGAGACGGGACTGAGAGACACCAGTCAGTGTACAGATATCTCCCTGAGAGGGAGTGGGGACTGAGAGACACCAGCCAGTGTCCAGATAACTCCCTGGGAGAGAGGGGACTGAGAGACACCAGTAAGTGTACAGATATCTCCATGTGTGAGAGAGAGGGACTGAGAGACACCAGTCAGTGTACAGATATCTCCCTGAGAGAGAGAGGGGACTGAGAGACACCAGTCAGTGAACAGATATCTCCCTGAGAGAGACAGAGGACTGAGAGACACCAGTCAGTGTACAGATATCTCCCTGAGAGAGAGAGGGGACTGAGAGACACCAGTCAGTGAACAGATATCTCCCTGAGAGAGACAGAGGACTGAGGGACACCAGTCAGTGTACAGATATCTCCCTGAGAGAGAGAGGGGACTGAGAGACACCAGTCAGTGTACAGATATCTCCTTGAGAGAGAGAGAGGGGACTGTGAGACACCATTCAGTGTACAGATAACTGCCTGAGAGAGGGGACTGAGAGACACCAGTCAGTGTACAGATGTCTCCCTGAGAGAGAGAGAGGGACTGAGAGAGACCAGTCAGTGTACAGATATCTCCCTGATAGAGAGAGGGACTGAGAGATACCAGTCAGTGTACAGATATCTCCCTGCGAGAGAGAGCGAGGAACTGAAAGACACCAGTCAGTGTACAGATATCTCCCTCAGAGAAAGAGGGGACTGAGAGTCAACAGTCAGTGTACAGATACCTCCCTGAGAGAGAGAGGGACTGAGAGACACTAAAGAGTGTACAGGTATCTCCCTGCGAGAGAGAGGGGACTGAGAGACACCAGTCAGTGTGCAGATATCTCCCTGAGAGAGAGAGGGGACTGAGAGACACCAGTCAGTGAACAGATATCTCCCTGAGAGACAGAGGACTGAGAGACACAAGTCAGTGTACAGATATCTCCTTGAGAGAGAGACGGGACTGAGAGACACTAGTCAGTGTACAGATATCTCCCTGAGAGAGAGGGGGAATGAGAGACACCAGTAAGTGTACAGATATCTCCCTGAGAGAGAGAGGACTGAGAGACACAAGTCAGTGTACAGATATCTCCTTGAGAGAGAGACGGGACTGAGAGACACTAGTCAGTGTACAGATATCTCCCTGAGAGAGAGAGGGGACTGAGAGACACCAGTCAGTGTACAGATATCTCCTTGAGAGAGAGAGACTGAAAGACATCATCCAGTGTACGGATATCTACCTGAGAGAGACGGGACTGAGAGACACCAGTCAGTGTACAGATATCTCCTTGCGAGAGAGAGGGGACTGAGAGACACCAGTCAGTGTACAGATATGTCCCTGAGAGAGAGAGTGAGACTGAGAGACACCAGTCAGTGCACAGATATCTCCCTGAGAGAGAGGGACTGAGAGACACCAGTCAGTGTACAGATATCTCCCTGCGAGAGAGAGGGGACAGAGAGACACCAGTCAGTGTACAGATACCTCCCTGAGAGAGAGAGGGACTGAGAGCCACCAGTCAGTGTACAGATATCTCCCTGTGAGAGAGAGAGGGGACTGAGCGACACCAGTCAGTGTACAGATACCTCCCTGAGAGAGAGAGGGACTGAGAGCCACCAGTCAGTGTACTGATATCTCCCTGAGAGAGAGAGGGACTGAGAGACACCAGTCAGTGCACAGATATCTCCCTGAGAGAGAGAGGGGACTGAGAGACACCAGTCAGTGTACAGATATCTCCCTGAGAGAGAGAGGGGACTGAGAGACACCAGTCAGTGTACAGATATCTCCCTGAGAGAGAGAGGGGACTGAGAGACACCAGTCAGTGTACAGATACCTACCTGAGAGAGAGAGGGACTGAGAGCCACCAGTCAGTGTACAGATATCTCCCTGAGAGAGAGAGGGACTGAGAGACACCAGTCAGTGCACAGATATCTCCCTGAGCGAGAGAGAGAACGGAGAGACACCAGTCAGTGTACAGATATCTCCCTGAGAGAGAGAGGGGACTGAGAGACACCAGTCAGTGTACAGATATCTCCCTGAGAGAGAGGGACTGAGAGACACCAGTCAGTGTACAGATATCTCCCTGAGAGTGAGTGGGGACTGAGAGACACCAGCCAGTGTCCAGATAACTCCCTGGGAGAGAGGGGACTGAGAGACACCAGTAAGTGTACAGATATCTCCATGTGAGAGAGAGACTGAAAGACACCAGTCAGTGTACAGATATCTCCCTGAGAGAGAGAGAGGGGACTGAGAGACACCAGTCAGTGTACAGATATCTCCCTGAGAGAGAGAGGGGACTGAGAGACACCAGTCAGTGAACAGATATCTCCCTGAGAGAGAGAGGGGACTGAGAGACACCTGTCAGTGTACAGATATCTCCCTGCGAGAGAGAGGGACTGAGAGACACCAGTCAGTGTACAGATATCTCCCTGAGCGAGAGAGGGACTGAGAGACACCAGTCAGTGTACAGATATCTCCCTGAGAGAGAGAGGGGACTGAGAGACACCAGTCAGTGTAACAGATATCTCCCTGAGAGAGAGGGACTGAGAGCCACCAGTCAGTGTACAGATATCTCCCTGAGAGAGAGAGGGACTGAGAGACACCAGTCAGTGCACAGATATCTCCCTGAGCGAGAGAGAGAACGGAGAGACACCAGTCAGTGTACAGATATCTCCCTGAGAGAGAGAGGGGACTGAGAGACACCAGTCAGTGTACAGATATCTCCATGTGTGAGAGAGAGGGACTGAGAGACACCAGTCAGTGTACAGATATCTCCCTGAGAGTGAGTGGGGACTGAGAGACACCAGCCAGTGTCCAGATAACTCCCTGGGAGAGAGGGGACTGAGAGACACCAGTAAGTGTACAGATATCTCCATGTGAGAGAGAGACGTGACTGAGAGACACCAGTCAGTGTACAGATATCTACCTGAGAGAGACGGAGAGGGGACTGAGAGACACCAGTCAGTGCACAGATATCTCCCTGAGAGAGAGAGGGGACTGAGAGACACCAGACAGTGAACAGATATCTCCCTGAGTGAGACAGAGGACTGAGAGACACCAGTCAGTGTACAGATATCCTCCTGAGAGAGAGAGAGGGGACTAAGAGACACCAGTCAGTGTACAGATATCTCCTTGAGAGAGAGAGAGGGGACTGTGAGACACCATTCAGTGTACAGATATCTCCCTGAGAGAGAGAGAGGGACTGAGAGACACCAGTCAGTGTACAGATATCTCCCTGAGAGAGAGAGGGACTGAGAGATACCAGTCAGTGTACAGATACCTCTCTGAGAGAGAGACGGGACTGAGAGGCACCAGTCAGTGTACAGATATCTCCCTGAGAGAGAGAGTGGACTGAGAGACACCAGCCAGTGTACAGATATCTCCCTGAGAGAGAGAGGGGACAGAGAGACACCAGTCAGTGTATGGATATCTCCCTGTGAGAGAGAGAGGGGACTGAGAGACACCAGTCAGTGTACAGATATCTCCCTGAGAGAGAGGGGACTGAGAGACACCAGTCAGTGTACAGGTATCTCCCTGCGAGAGAGAGGGGACTGAGAGACACCAGTCAGTGTGCAGATATCACTCTGATAGAGAGAGAGGGACTGAGAGACACCAGTCAGTGCACAGATATCTCCCCGAGAGAGAGGGGCCGAGTGATATCAGTCAGTGTACAGATATCTCACTGAGAGAGTGAGGGGACAGAGAGACTCTAGTCAGTGTACAGATATCTCCTTGAGAGAGAGAGACTGAAAGACACCAGTCAGTGTACAGATATCTCCCTGAGAGAGACAGAGAGGGGACTGAGAGACACCAGTCAGTGTACAGATATCTCCCTGAGAGAGAGAGAGGGGACTGAGAGACACCAGTCAGTGTACAGATATCTCCCTGAGAGAGAGAGGGGACTGAGAGACACCAGTCAGTGTACAGATATCTCCCTGAGAGAGAGAGAGGGGACTGAGAGACACCTGTCAGTGTACAGATATCTCCCTGCGAGAGAGAGGGACTGAGAGACACCAGTCAGTGTACAGATATCTCCCTGAGCGAGAGAGGGACTGAGAGACACCAGTCAGTGTACAGATATCTCCCTGAGAGAGACAGAGAGGGGACTGAGAGACACCAGTCAGTGTACAGATATCTCCCTGAGAGAGAGAGGGGACTGAGAGAAACCAGTCAGTGTACAGATATCTCCCTGAGAGAGAGAGTGAGACTGAGAGACACCAGTCAGTGTACAGATATCTCCCTGAGAGAGAGAGCGAGGAACTGAGGGACACCAGTCAGTGCACAGATATCTCCCTGAGAGAGAGGGACTGAGAGACACCAGTCAGTGTACAGATATCTCCCTGCGAGAGAGAGGGGACAGAGAGACACCAGTCAGTGTATGGATATCTCCCTGTGAGAGAGAGAGGGGACTGAGAGACACCAGTCAGTGTACAGATATCTCCCTGAGAGAGAGAGAGTGAGACTGAGAGACACCAGTCAGTGTACAGATATCTCCCTGAGAGAGAGAGTGAGGAATTGAGAGACACCAGTCAGTGCACAGATATCTCCCTGAGAGAGACAGAGAGGGGACTGAGAGACACCAGTCTGTATAGAGATATCTCCCAGAGAGAGAGGGGACTGAGAGACACCAGTCAGTGTACAGATATCTCCCTGAGAGAGAGAGGGGACTGAGAGACACCAGTCAGTGTACAGATACCTCCCTGAGAGAGATAGGGACTGAGAGACACCAGTCAGTGTACAGATATCTCCCTGAGAGAGACAGAGAGGGGACTGAGAGACACCAGTCAGTGCACAGATATCTCCCTGAGCGAGAGAGAGAACGGAGACACACCAGTCAGTGTACAGATATCTCCCTGAGAGAGAGAGGGGACTGAGAGACACCAGTCAGTGTACAGATATTTCCCTGAGAGAGAGGGACTGAGAGACACCAGTCAGTTTACAGATATCTCCCTGAGAGGGAGTGGGGACTGAGAGACACCAGCCAGTGTCCAGATAACTCCCTGGGAGAGAGGGGACTGAGAGACACCAGTAAGTGTACAGATATCTCCATGTGAGAGAGAGAGGGGACTGAGAGACACCAGTCAGTGTACAGATATCTCCCTGAGAGTGAGTGGGGACTGAGAGACACCAGTCAGTGTACAGATATCTCCCTGAGAGTGAGAGGGGACTGAGAGACACCAGCCAGTGTCCAGATAACTCCCTGGGAGAGAGGGGACTGAGAGACACCAGTAAGTGTACAGATATCTCCCTGAGAGAGAGGGGACTGAGAGACACCAGTCAGTGTACAGATATCTCCCTGAGTGAGAGAGGGGACTGAGAGACACCCGTCAGTGAACAGATATCTCCCTGAGAGAGACAGAGGACTGAGAGACACCAGTCAGTGTACAGATATCCTCCTGAGAGAGAGAGAGGGGACTGAGAGACACCAGTCAGTGTACAGATATCTCCTTGAGAGAGAGAGAGGGGACTGTGAGACACCATTCAGTGTACAGATAACTGCCTGAGAGAGGGGACTGAGAGACACCAGTCGGTGTACAGATGTCTCCCTGAGAGAGAGAGAGGGACTGAGAGACACCAGTCAGTGTACAGATATCTCCCTGAGAGAGAGAGGGACTGAGAGATACCAGTCAGTGTACAGATACCTCTCTGAGAGAGAGACGGGACTGAGAGGCACCAGTCAGTGTACAGATATCTCCCTGAGAGAGAGAGTGGACTGAGAGACACCAGCCAGTGTACAGATATCTCCCTGAGAGAGAGAGGGGACAGAGAGACACCAGTCAGTGTATGGATATCTCCCTGTGAGAGAGAGAGGGGAATGAGAGACACCAGTCAGTGTACAGATATCTCCCTGAGAGAGAGAGAGTGAGACTGAGAGACACCAGTCAGTGTACAGATATCTCCCTCAGAGAAAGAGGGGACTGAGAGTCAACAGTCAGTGTACAGATACCTCCCTGAGAGAGAGAGGGAATGAGAGACACTAAAGAGTGTACAGGTATCTCCCTGCGAGAGAGAGGGGACTGAGAGACACCAGTCAGTGTGCAGATATCACTCTGATAGAGAGAGAGGGACTGAGAGACACCAGTCAGTGCACAGATATCTCCCCGAGAGAGAGGGGCCGAGTGATATCAGTCAGTGTACAGATATCTCACTGAGAGAGTGAGGGGACAGAGAGACTCTAGTCAGTGTACAGATATCTCCTTGAGAGAGAGAGACTGAAAGACACCAGTCAGTGTACAGATATCTCCCTGAGAGAGACAGAGAGGGGACTGAGAGACACCAGTCAGTGTACAGATATCTCCCTGAGAGAGAGAGAGGGGACTGAGAGACACCAGTCAGTGTACAGATATCTCCCTGAGAGAGAGAGGGGACTGAGAGACACCAGTCAGTGTACAGATATCTCCCTGAGAGAGAGAGAGGGGACTGAGAGACACCTGTCAGTGTACAGATATCTCCCTGCGAGAGAGAGGGACTGAGAGACACCAGTCAGTGTACAGATATCTCCCTGAGCGAGAGAGGGACTGAGAGACACCAGTCAGTGTACAGATATCTCCCTGAGAGAGACAGAGAGGGGACTGAGAGACACCAGTCAGTGTACAGATATCTCCCTGAGAGAGGGGACTGAGAGACACCAGTCAGTGTACAGGTATCTCCCTGAGAGAGAGAGGGGACTGAGAGACACCAGTCAGTTTGCAGATATCTCCCTGAGAGAGAGAGGGGACTGACAGACACCAGTCAGTGCACAGATATCTCCCTGAGAGAGAGGGACTGAGAGACACCAGTCAGTGTACAGATATCTCCCTGCTAGAGAGAGGGGACAGAGAGACACCAGTCAGTGTATGGATATCTCCCTGTGAGAGAGAGAGGGGACTGAGCGACACCAGTCAGTGTACAGATATCTCCCTGAGAGAGAGAGAGTGAGACTGAGAGACACCAGTCAGTGTACAGATATCTCCCTGAGAGAGAGAGTGAGGAATTGAGAGACACCAGTCAGTGCACAGATATCTCCCTGAGAGAGACAGAGAGGGGACAGAGAGACACCAGTCAGTGTAACAGATATCTCCCAGAGAGAGAGGGGACTGAGAGACACCAGTCAGTGTACAGATATCTCCCTGAGAGAGAGAGGGGACTGAGAGACACCAGTCAGTGTACAGATACGTCCCTGAGAGAGAGAGGGACTGAGAGACACCAGTCAGTGTACAGATATCTCCCTGAGAGAGACAGAGAGGGGACTGAGAGACACCAGTCAGTGCACAGATATCTCCCTGAGCGAGAGAGAGAACGGAGAGACACCAGTCAGTGTACAGATATCTCCCTGAGAGAGAGAGGGGACTGAGAGACACCAGTCAGTGTACAGATATTTCCCTGAGAGAGAGGGACTGAGAGACACCAGTCAGTGTACAGATATCTCCCTGAGAGGGAGTGGGGACTGAGAGACACCAGCCAGTGTCCAGATAACTCCCTGGGAGAGAGGGGACTGAGAGACACCAGTAAGTGTACAGATATCTCCATGTGAGAGAGAGGGGACTGAGAGACACCAGTCAGTGTACAGATATCTCCCTGAGAGTGAGTGGGGACTGAGAGACACCAGCCAGTGTCCAGATAACTCCCTGGGAGAGAGGGGACTGAGAGACACCAGTAAGTGTACAGATATCTCCCTGAGTGAGAGAGGGGACTGAGAGACACCAGTCAGTGTACAGATATCTCCCTGAGAGAGACAGAGGACTGAGAGACACCAGTCAGTGAACAGATATCTCCCTGAGAGAGACAGAGGACTGAGAGACACCAGTCAGTGTACAGATATCTCCCTGAGAGAGAGAGAGGGGACTGAGAGACACCAGTCAGTGTACAGATATCTCCTTGAGAGAGAGAGAGGGGACTGTGAGACACCATTCAGTGTACAGATATCTCCCTGAGAGAGGGGACTGAGAGACACCAGTCAGTGTACAGATATCTCCTTGAGAGAGAGAGAGGGGACTGTGAGACACCATTCAGTGTACAGATAACTGCCTGAGAGAGGGGACTGAGAGACACCAGTCAGTGTACAGATGTCTCCCTGAGAGAGAGAGAGAGGGACTGAGAGACACCAGTCAGTGTACAGATATCTCCCTGAGAGAGAGAGGGACTGAGAGATACCAGTCAGTGTACAGATACCTCTCTGAGAGAGAGACGGGACTGAGAGGCACCAGTCAGTGTACAGATATCTCCCTGAGAGAGAGAGTGGACTGAGAGACACCAGCCAGTGTACAGATATCTCCCTGAGAGAGAGAGGGGACAGAGAGACACCAGTCAGTGTATGGATATCTCCCTGTGAGAGAGAGAGGGGACTGAGAGACACCAGTCAGTGTACAGATATCTCCCTGAGAGAGAGAGAGTGAGACTGAGAGACACCAGTCAGTGTACAGATATCTCCCTCAGAGAAAGAGGGGACTGAGAGTCAACAGTCAGTGTACAGATACCTCCCTGAGAGAGAGAGGGACTGAGAGACACTAAAGAGTGTACAGGTATCTCCCTGCGAGAGAGAGGGGACTGAGAGACACCAGTCAGTGTGCAGATATCACTCTGATAGAGAGAGAGGGACTGAGAGACACCAGTCAGTGCACAGATATCTCCCCGAGAGAGAGGGGCCGAGTGATATCAGTCAGTGTACAGATATCTCACTGAGAGAGTGAGGGGACAGAGAGACTCTAGTCAGTGTACAGATATCTCCTTGAGAGAGAGAGACTGAAAGACACCAGTCAGTGTACAGATATCTCCCTGAGAGAGACAGAGAGGGGACTGAGAGACACCAGTCAGTGTACAGATATCTCCCTGAGAGAGAGAGAGGGGACTGAGAGACACCAGTCAGTGTACAGATATCTCCCTGAGAGAGAGAGGGGACTGAGAGACACCAGTCAGTGTACAGATATCTCCCTGAGAGAGAGAGAGGGGACTGAGAGACACCTGTCAGTGTACAGATATCTCCCTGCGAGAGAGAGGGACTGAGAGACACCAGTCAGTGTACAGATATCTCCCTGAGCGAGAGAGGGACTGAGAGACACCAGTCAGTGTACAGATATCTCCCTGAGAGAGACAGAGAGGGGACTGAGAGACACCAGTCAGTGTACAGATATCTCCCTGAGAGAGGGGACTGAGAGACACCAGTCAGTGTACAGGTATCTCCCTGAGAGAGAGAGGGGACTGAGAGACACCAGTCAGTGTACAGATATCTCCCTGAGAGAGAGAGGGGACTGAGAGACACCTGTCAGTGTACAGATATCTCCCTGAGAGAGAGAGGGGACTGAGAGACACCAGTCAGTGTACAGATATCTCCCTGCGAGAGAGAGGGACTGAGAGACACCAGTCAGTGTACAGATATCTCCCTGAGAGAGAGAGGGGACTGAGAGACACCAGTCAGTGTACAGATATCTCCCTGAGAGAGGGGACTGAGAGACACCAGTCAGTGTACAGGTATCTCCCTGAGAGAGAGAGGGGACTGAGAGACACCAGTCAGTGTACAGATATCTCCCTGAGAGAGAGAGGGGACTGAGAGACACCTGTCAGTGTACAGATATCTCCCTGAGAGAGAGAGGGGACTGAGAGACACCAGTCAGTGTACAGATATCTCCCTGCGAGAGAGAGGGACTGAGAGACACCAGTCAGTGTACAGATATCTCCCTGAGAGAGAGAGGGGACTGAGAGACACCAGTCAGTGTACAGATATCTCCCTGAGTGACAGGGGACTGAGAGACACCAGTCAGTGTACAGATATCTCCCTGAGAGAGAGAGAGGGGACTGAGAGACACCAGTCAGTGTACAGATATCTCCCTGAGAGAGAGAGAGGAGACTGAGAGACACCAGTCAGTGTACAGATATCTCCCTGAGAGAGAGGGACTGAGAGACACCAGTCAGTGTACAGGTATCTCCCTGAGAGAGAGAGGGACTGAGAGACACCAGTCAGTGTACAGATATCTCCCTGAGAGAGAGAGGGACTGAGAGACACCAGTCAGTGTACAGATATCTCCCTGAGAGAGAGAGGGGACTGAGAGACACCAGTCAGTGTACAGATATCTCCCTGAGAGAGAGAGAGGGGACTGTGAGACACCATTCAGTGTACAGATAACTGACTGAGAGAGGGGACTGAGAGACACCAGTCAGTGTACAGATGTCTCTCTGAGAGAGAGAGGGACTGAGAGAGACCAGTCAGTGTACAGATATCTCCCTGAGAGAGAGAGGGACTGAGAGATACCAGTCAGTGTACAGATACCTCTCTGAGAGAGAGACGGGACTGAGAGACACCAGTCAGTGTACAGATATCTCCCTGAGAGAGAGAGTGGACTGAGAGACACCAGCCAGTGTACAGATATCTCCCTGAGAGAGAGAGGGACTGAGAGACACCAGCCAGTGTACAGATATCTCCCTGAGAGAGAGACGGGACTGAGAGACAACAGTCAGTGAACAGATATCTCCCTGCGAGAGACAGGGGACTGAGAGACACCAGTCAGTTTGCAGATATCTCCCTGAGAGAGAGTGAGGGGACTGAGAGACACCAGTCAGTTTACAGATGTCTCTCTGAGAGAGAGGGGACTGAGAGACACCAGTCAGTGTACAGATATCTCCCTGAGAGAGAGCGTGGACTGAGAGACACCAGTCAGTGTACAGATATCTCCCTTAGCGAGAGAGGGACTGAGAGACACCAGTCAGTGTACAGATATCTCCCTGAGAGAGAGAGAGAGGGGACTGAGAGACACCAATCAGTTACAGATATCTCCTTGAGAAAGAGAGAGGAACTGGGAGACCCCAGTCAGTGTACACATATCTCCCTGAGCGAGAGGGGGGACTGAGAGACTCCAGTCAGTGTACAGGTATCTCCCCGAGGGAGAGAGAGGGGACTGAGAGACACCAGTCAGTGTACAGATATCTCCCTGAGAGAGAGGGAACTGAGAGACACCAATCAGTGTTCAGATATCTCCCTGAGAGAGAGAGGGGACTGAGAGACACCAGTCAGTGTACAGATATCTCCGTGAGAGAGAGGGGTCTGAGAGACACCAGTCAGTGTACAGATATCTCCTTGAGAAAGAGATTGGGGACTGAGAGACACCAGTGTACAGATATCTCCCAGAGAGAGAGAGGGGACTGAGAGACACCAGTCAGTGTACAGATATCTCCCTGAGGGAGAGAGGGGACTGAGAGACACCAGTCAGTGTACAGATAACTCATGAGAGAGAGAGGGGACTGAGAGACACCAGTCAGTGTACAGATATCTCCCTGAGAGAGAGGGGACTGGGAGACACCAGTCAGTGTACAGATATCTCCCTGAGAGAGAGAGAGGGGACTGAGAGACACCAGTCAGTGTGCAGATATCTCCCTGAGAGAGAGAGGGGACTGAGAGACACCAGTCAGTGTACAGATATCTCCCTGAGAGAGAGAGGGACTGAGAGACACCAGTCAGTGTACAGATATCTCCCTGAGAGAGAGAGGGGACTGAGAGACACCAGTCAGTGTACAGATATCTCCCTGAGCGAGAGAGGGACTGAGAGACACCAGTCAGTGTACAGATATCTCCCTGAGAGAGAGAGAGGGGACTGTGAGACACCATTCAGTGTACAGATAACTGACTGAGAGAGGGGACTGAGAGACACCAGTCAGTGTACAGATGTCTCTCTGAGAGAGAGAGAGGGACTGAGAGAGACCAGTCAGTGTACAGATATCTCCCTGAGAGAGAGAGGGACTGAGAGATACCAGTCAGTGTACAGATATCTCCCTGAGAGAGAGAGGGACTGAGAGACAACAGTCAGTGAACAGATATCTCCCTGCGTGAGACAGGGGACTGAGAGACACCAGTCAGTATGCAGATATCTCCCTGAGAGAGAGTGAGGGGACTGAGAGACACCAGTCAGTGTACAGATGTCTCTCTGAGAGAGAGGGGACTGAGAGACACCAGTCAGTGTACAGATATCTCCCTGAGAGAGAGCGTGGACTGAGAGACACCAGTCAGTGTACAGATATCTCCCTGAGCGAGAGAGGGACTGAGAGACACCAGTCAGTGTACAGATATCTCCCTGAGAGAGAGAGAGAGGGGACTGAGAGACACCAATCAGTTACAGATATCTCCTTGAGAAAGAGAGAGGAACTGGGAGACCCCAGTCAGTGTACACATATCTCCCTGAGCGAGAGGGGGGACTGAGAGACTCCAGTCAGTGTACAGATATCTCCCCGAGGGAGAGAGAGGGGACTGAGAGACACCAGTCAGTGTACAGATATCTCCCTGAGAGAGAGGGAACTGAGAGACACCAATCAGTGTTCAGATATCTCCCTGAGAGAGAGAGGGGACTGAGAGACACCAGTCAGTGTACAGATATCTCCGTGAGAGAGAGGGGTCTGAGAGACACCAGTCAGTGTACAGATATCTCCTTGAGAAAGAGATTGGGGACTGAGAGACACCAGTGTACAGATATCTCCCTGAGGGAGAGAGGGGACTGAGAGACACCAGTCAGTGTACAGATAACTCATGAGAGAGAGAGGGGACTGAGAGACACCAGTCAATGTACAGATATCTCCCTGAGAGAGAGGGGACTGAGAGACACCAGTCAGTGTACAGATATCTCCCTGAGAGAGGGGACTGAGAGACACCAGTCAGTGTACAGATATCTCCCTGAGAGAGAGGGGACTGAGAGACACCAGTCAGTGTACAGATATCTCCCTGAGAGAGAGAGAGGGGACTGAGAGACACCAGTCAGTGTGCAGATATCTCCCTGAGAGAGAGAGGGGACTGAGAGACACCAGTCAGTGTACAGATATCTCCCTGAGAGAGAGAGAGGACTGAGAGACACCAGTCAGTGTGCAGATAACTCCCTGAGAGAGAGAGGGGACTGAGAGACACCAGTCAGTGTACAGATATCTCCCTGAGAGAGAGAGAGGACTGAGAGACACCAGTCAGTGTACAGATATCTCCCTGAGAGAGAGAGAGGACAGAGAGACACCAGTCAGTGTACAGATCTCTCCCTGAGTGAGAGGGGACCGAGAGACACCAGTCAGTGTACAGATATCTCCCTGAGAGAGAGGGGACTGAGAGACACCAGTCAGTGACCAGATATTTACAGACGAGAAGCAGGAAGTGACTATCTCCACAGCTCAATGTGTTGCTGAGGCCTCGGTAAAGGCAGGGAATGCTAGCACAGAATATTACCCTTCTCACTGTGACCATTTGGCCAGTCGCCTGTGTACCTAGCTCTGTGGGCTGCACAACACAGGGAAGAACTAGCCATTTGGATACAGAACTGGTTGAAAGGTAGAAGACAGAGGGTGGTGGTGGAGGGTTGTATTTCAGACTGGAGGCCTGTGACCAGTGGAGTGCCACAAGGATCGGTGCCGGGTCCTCTACATTTCCATAAATGATTTGGATGCGAGCATAAGAGATACAGTTAGTAAGTTTGCAGATGACACCAAAATTGGAGGTGTAGTGGACAGTGAAGAGGGTTACCTCAGATTACAACAGGGTCTGGACCAGATGGGCCAATGGGCTGAGAAGTGGCAGATGGAGTTTAATTCAGATAAATGCGAGGTGCTGCATTTTGGGAAAGCAAATCTTAGCAGGACTTATACACTTAATGGTAAGGTCCTAGGGTGTGTTGCTGAACAAAGAGACCTTGGAGTGCAGGTTCATAGCTCCTTGAAAGTGGAGTCCCAGGTCGATAGGATAGTGAAGGCAGCGTTTGGTATGCTTTCCTTTATTGGTCAGAGTATTGAGTACAGGAGTTGGGAGGTCATGTTGCGGCTGTACAGGACATTGGTTAGGCCACTGTTGGAATATTGTGTGCAATTCTGGTCTCCTTCCTATCGGAAAGATGTTGTGAAACTTGAAAGGGTTCAGAAAAGATTTACAAGGATGTTTCCATGGTTGGAGGGTTTGAGATACAGGGAGAGGCTGAACAGGCTGGGGCTGTTTTCCCTGGAGCGTCGGGGGCTGAGGGGTGACCTTATAGAGGTTTACAAAATTATGAGGGGCATGGATAGGGTAAATAGACAAAGTCTTTTCTCTGGGGTGGGTGAGTCCAGAACTAGAGGGGCATAGGTTTAGGGTGAGAGGGGAAAGATATAAAAGGGACCTAAGGGGCAACTTTTTCACCCAGAGGGTGGTACGTGTGTGGAATGAGCTGCCAGAGGATGTGGTGGGGGCTGGTACAATTACAGCATTTAAGAGGCATTTGGATGGGTATATGAATAGGAAGGGTTTGGAGGGATATGGGCCGGGTGCTGGCAGGTGGGACTAGATTGGGTTGGGATATCTGGTGGGCATGGACGGGTTGGGCCGAAGGGTCTGTTTCTGTGCTGGACGTCTCAATGACTCTATAACTCAGTGCCAGCCTCCTGCCTCATGCCCCTGAAACTCTGCCCCATGACGGGTTACACAGCGTTACAGACTGGACATCAAAACCGGGTGGTCAGTTTGCAAACATCTGCAGGATGAGGGCTGAGGCCGGGGTGTGAAATGGAGAGATGTCGCATCGAGAAAGAGAGAGAGAGAGAGAGACAGAGAGAGAGAGTGATAGACAGACAGAGAAAGAGAGAGAGACAGAGAGAGAGACAGAGAGACAGAGACAGACAGACAGAAAGAGAGACAGAGAGAGAGAGGGAAACAGAGAGAGAGAGAGATGCAGAGAGAGAGAGTGATAGACAGAAACAGAGAGAGAGAGAGACAGACAGACAGAGAAAGAGAGAGAGACAGAGAGAGAGACAGAGAGACAGAGACAGACAGACAGAAAGAGAGACAGAGAGAGAGAGGGAAACAGAGAGAGAGAGAGATGCAGAGAGAGAGAGAGAGATATCGATCGCTTCAATGACTGTGCAAAACATCAGCCAGCAGAGTCATGGTGTGGGGGATTGGGAGGTGTGGGGGATGGGGAGGTGTGGGGGATGGGGAGGTGTGGGGGATTGGGAGGTGTGGGGGATTGGGAGGTGTGGGGGATTGGGAGGTGCGGGGGATTGGGAGGTGTGGGGGATTGGGAGGGGGGGAGCGGGGAGTGAATGTCTGTCCCGGGAAGGGGAGAGAGAGCATAGGGTCCCTCCCAATGGACGGAGACTGCAGAAAGGTACAACCCAGATGGGTCTTATTGGGGATGCACCGTGTGCATCACCCACTGACAGAGCTGCTGCACCTCGCTGGGTGATGGAGGGAGGGAGGGAGGGAGGGTGAGGCTGTGACACAGAGCTGTCCCTAATCTGTCTCTGATGGACCGTGTGCAGCACCCACTGACAGAGCTGCTGCCCCTCGCTGGGTGATGGAGGGAGGGAGGGAGGGAGGGTGAGGCTGTGACACAGAGCTGTCCCTAATCTGTCTCTGATGGACCGTGTGCAGCACCCACTGACAGAGCTGCTGCCCCTCGCTGGGTGATGGAGGGATGGAGGGAGGGTGAGGCTGTGACACAGAGCTGTCCCTAATCTGTCTCTGATGGACCCTGTGCAGCATCCACTGACAGAGCTGCTGCCCCTCGCTGGGTGATGGAGGGATGGAGGGAGGGTGAGGCTGTGACACAGAGCTGTCCCTAATCTGTCTCTGATGGACCGTGTGCAGCACCCACTGACAGAGCTGCTGCCCCTCGCTGGGTGATGGAGGGAGGGAGGGAGGGTGAGGCTGTGACAGAGCTGTCCCTAACCTGTCTCTGATGGACCGTGTGTAGCACCCACTGACAGAGCTGCTGCCCCTCGCTGGGTGATGGAGGGAGGGAGGGAGGGTGAGGCTGTGACAGAGCTGTCCCTAATCTGTCTCCGATGGACCGTGTGCAGCACCCACTGACAGAGCTGCTGCACCTCGCTGGGTGATGGAGGGAGGGAGGGAGGGAGGGTGAGGCTGTGACACAGAGCTGTCCCTAATCTGTCTCTGATGGACCGTGTGTAGCACCCACTGACAGAGCTGCTGCCCCTCGCTGGGTGATGGAGGGAGGGAGGGAGGGTGAGGCTGTGACAGAGCTGTCCCTAATCTGTCTCCGATGGACCGTGTGTAGCACCCACTGACAGAGCTGCTGCACCTCGCTGGGTGATGGAGGGAGGGAGGGAGGGAGGGTGAGGCTGTGACAGAGAGCTGTCCCTAATCTGTCTCTGATGGACCGTGTGCAGCACCCACTGACAGAGCTGCTGCCCCTCGCTGGGTGATGGAGGGAGGGAGTGAGGGAGGGTGAGGCTGTGACACAGAGCTGTCCTTAATCTGTCTCTGATGGACCGTGTGCAGCACCCACTGACAGAGCTGCTGCACCTCGCTGGGTGATGGAGGGAGGGAGTGAGGGAGGGTGAGGCTGTGACAGAGCTGTCCCTAATCTGTCTCTGATGGACCGTGTGCAGCACCCACTGACAGAGCTGCTGCCCCTCGCTGGGTGATGGAGGGATAGAGGGAGGGAGGGTGAGGCTGTGACAGAGCTGTCCCTAAGCTGTCTCTGATGGACCGTGTGCAGCACCCACTGACAGAGCTGCTGCCCCTCGCTGGGTGATGGAGGGAGGGAGGGAGGGTGAGGCTGTGACAGAGCTGTCCCTAATCTGTCTCTGATGGACCGTGTGCAGCACCCACTGACAGAGCTGCTGCACCTCGCTGGGTGATGGAGGGAGGGAGGGAGGGTGAGGCTGTGACACAGAGCTGTCCCTAATCTGTCTCTGATGGACCGTGTGCAGCACCCACTGACAGAGCTGCTGCCCCTCGCTGGGTGATGGAGAGAGGGAGGGAGGGAGGGTGAGGCTGTGACAGAGCTGTCCCTAACCTGTCTCTGATGGACCGTGTGCAGCACCCACTGACAGAGCTGCTGCCCCTCGCTGGGTGATGGAGGGAGGGAGGGAGGGAGGGTGAGGCTGTGACAGAGCTGTCTCTAATCTGTCTCTGATGGACCGTGTGCAGCACCCACTGACAGAGCTGCTGCCCCTCGCTGGGTGATGGAGGGAGGGAGGGAGGGAGGGAGGGTGAGGCTGTGACACAGAGCTGCCCCTAACCTGTCTCTGATGGACCGTGTGCAGCACCCACTGACAGAGCTGCTGCCCCTCGCTGGGTGATGGAGGGAGGGAGGGAGGGAGGGTGAGGCTGTGACACAGAGCTGTCCCTAACCTGTCTCTGATGGACCGTGTGCAGCACCCACTGACAGAGCTGCTGCCCCTCGCTGGGTGATGGAGGGAGGGAGGGAGGGAGGGTGAGGCTGTGACACAGAGCTGTCCCTATCCTGTCTCTGATGGACCGTGTGCAGCACCCACTGACAGAGCTGCTGCCCCTCGCTGGGTGATGGAGGGAGGGAGGGAGGGTGAGGCTGTGACAGAGCTGTCCCTAATCTGTCTCTGATGGACCGTGTGCAGCACCCACTGACAGAGCTGCTGCACCTCGCTGGGTGATGGAGGGAGGGAGGGAGGGTGAGGCTGTGACAGAGCTGTCTCTAATCTGTCTCTGATGGACCGTGTGCAGCACCCACTGACAGAGCTGCTGCCCCTCGCTGGGTGATGGAGGGAGGGAGGGAGGGAGGGAGGGTGAGGCTGTGACACAGAGCTGCCCCTAACCTGTCTCTGATGGACCGTGTGCAGCACCCACTGACAGAGCTGCTGCCCCTCGCTGGGTGATGGAGGGAGGGAGGGAGGGAGGGTGAGGCTGTGACACAGAGCTGTCCCTAACCTGTCTCTGATGGACCGTGTGCAGCACCCACTGACAGAGCTGCTGCCCCTCGCTGGGTGATGGAGGGAGGGAGGGAGGGAGGGTGAGGCTGTGACACAGAGCTGTCCCTATCCTGTCTCTGATGGACCGTGTGCAGCACCCACTGACAGAGCTGCTGCCCCTCGCTGGGTGATGGAGGGAGGGAGGGAGGGTGAGGCTGTGACACAGAGCTGTCCCTAATCTGTCTCTGATGGACCGTGTGCAGCACCCACTGACAGAGCTGCTGCACCTCGCTGGGTGATGGAGGGAGGGAGGGAGGGAGGGAGGGTGAGGCTGTGACAGAGCTGTCCCTAACCTGTCTCTGATGGACCGTGTGCAGCACCCACTGACAGAGCTGCTGCCCCTCGCTGGGTGATGGAGGGAGGGAGGGAGGGTGAGGCTGTGACAGAGCTGTCCCTAACCTGTCTCTGATGGACCGTGTGCAGCACCCACTGACAGAGCTGCTGCACCTCGCTGGGTGATGGAGGGAGGGAGGGAGGGAGGGAGGGTGAGGCTGTGACACAGAGCTGTCCCTAATCTGTCTCTGATGGACCGTGTGCAGCACCCACTGACAGAGCTGCTGCCCCTCGCTGGGTGATGGAGGGAGGGAGGGAGGGAGGGTGAGGCTGTGACACAGAGCTGTCCCTAACCTGTCTCTGATGGACCGTGTGCAGCACCCACTGACAGAGCTGCTGCCCCTCGCTGGGTGATGGAGGGAGGGAGGGAGGGAGGGTGAGGCTGTGACAGAGCTGTCCCTATCCTGTCTCTGATGGACCGTGTGCAGCACCCACTGACAGAGCTGCTGCACCTCGCTGGGTGATGGAGGGAGGGAGGGAGGGAGGGAGGGTGAGGCTGTGACACAGAGCTGTCCCTAACCTGTCTCTGATGGACCGTGTGCAGCACCCACTGACAGAGCTGCTGCCCCTCGCTGGGTGATGGAGGGAGGGAGGGAGGGTGAGGCTGTGACAGAGCTGTCCCTAATCTGTCTCTGATGGACCGTGTGTCGCACCCACTGACAGAGCTGCTGCACCTCGCTGGGTGATGGAGGGAGGGAGGGAGGGAGGGTGAGGCTGTGACAGAGCTGTCCCTAATCTGTCTCTGATGGACCGTGTGCTGCACCCACTGACAGAGCTGCTGCCCCTCGCTGGGTGATGGAGGGAGGGAGGGAGGATGAGGCTGTGACAGAGCTGTCCCTAATCTGTCTCTGATGGACCGTGTGCAGCACCCACTGACAGAGCTGCTGCACCTCGCTGGGTGATGGAGAGGGGAAGGGAGGGTGAGGCTGTGACACAGAGCTGTCCCTAATCTGTCTCTGATGGACCGTGTGCAGCACCCACTGACAGAGCTGCTGCCCCTCGCTGGGTGATGGAGGGAGGGAGGGAGGGTGAGGCTGTGACACAGAGCTGTCCCTAATCTGTCTTTGATGGACCGTGTGTAGCACCCACTGACAGAGCTGCTGCCCCTCGCTGGGTGATGGAGGGAGGGAGGGAGGGTGAGGCTGTGACACAGAGCTGTCCCTAACCTGTCTCTGATGGACCGTGTGCAGCACCCACTGACAGAGCTGCTGCACCTCGCTGGGTGATGGAGGGAGGGAGGGAGGGTGAGGCTGTGACACAGAGCTGTCCCTAATCTGTCTCTGATGAACCGTGTGCAGCACCCACTGACAGAGCTGCTGCCCCTCGCTGGGTGATGGAGGGAGGGAGGGAGGGAGGGTGAGGCTGTGACACAGAGCTGTCCCTAATCTGTCTCTGATGGACCGTGTGCAGCACCCACTGACAGAGCTGCTGCCCCTCGCTGGGTGATGGAGGGAGGGAGGGAGGGAGGGTGAGGCTGTGACAGAGAGCTGTCCCTAATCTGTCTCTGATGGACAGTGTGCAGCACCCACTGACAGAGCTGCTGCCCCTCGCTGGGTGATGGAGGGAGGGAGGGAGGGAGGGTGAGGCTGTGACACAGAGCTGTCCCTAATCTGTCTCTGATGGACCGTGTGCAGCACCCACTGACAGAGCTGCTGCCCCTCGCTGGGTGATGGAGGGAGGGAGGGAGGGAGGGTGAGGCTGTGACAGAGAGCTGTCCCTAATCTGTCTCTGATGGACAGTGTGCAGCACCCACTGACAGAGCTGCTGCCCCTCGCTGGGTGATGGAGGGAGGGTGAGGCTGTGACACAGAGCTGTCCCTAATCTGTCTCTGATGGACAGTGTGCAGCACCCACTGACAGAGCTGCTGCCCCTCGCTGGGTGATGGAGGGAGGGAGGGAGGGAGGGTGAGGCTGTGACACAGAGCTGTCCCTAATCTGTCTCTGATCTCCTGCTGACGGTAACAAACCCAGGCTCCCTCTCCTCTCCCACCCCGAGAGCAGAAACTCCGGGGAGGCGCCTCACAGACACTCCACTCCGCTGTGCAAATGGGGCCTGCATTGGCGTAGCGCCCTCCGATCCCCACCCTCCCCACCCCAAGGGGGCTGGTGGGAAGGGCCGGGTGACTCCCTCTCTGAAGATGGCGTCTGTCGTCTGCTCACCCCGCCCCTTCCCAGTGGCTGATGGGAAAACCACCCTGGCCTTTGTTGACGTACCCCCCACCGTCATGTTCCCTCCGAAATGAGACCGGGCTTGGTCCCCGAGGCCCTGGGAGACGTCAGCGCGGAGGATGACCCTTCAGCCCATCGTGTCCCTGCCCCACCACCTTGATGAACTGAACAGGTCCCCATTGCCCCTATTGGGGAACATGCCCCCACCCACCTCATGGAGAGCGCGGGGTGGGGGGGAAAGGCCATCGATGAAGCACCTGGAGGTGCCCCTGAAGGAACACCAGCAGAGATATCCCTGACAGATCCTTCCAACAGCCCGTCCCAAAGCGGGATACTGTCCCCTCGGTATCTCTCAGAGAGGGGAGGAGGGGTGGGTGGGAAACCAGGCCGGGCTCCGAAACGGCTGGGTTTCTCCCCCCAAGCTGAAAGGCCGTGTTTGTTCGGGTAAATCACCGGGGGAGTCTTTCAGCTTTTCTGTTTCTCAAGGGTAAGTCGAGGGGGTGAGGGGGAATGTGGCCAGCTCTGAGCTCAGAACGCTCGATCGGGACGTGCAGCCGGGGAGCTGTGTGAAAACAGGCCGCTGAACTCTCACTCTCCCACTGCCCTTCGAACTTCGACCTGTCGGCCATTGTTTCATTGTTCGGCCCTGAGTTTACATCAGGTTAGATTCCCCGACCGAGTGGAAACAGGCCCTTCGGCCCAGCAAGCCCACACTAACACTCCGAAGAGTAACCCACACAAACACATACCCCACCACTACATTTACACCTGATGGATGGACATAACACGACGGAATAATTCCCCATGGCCAATCCACCCTAACGTACACTTCCCTGAACACTATGGGGTAATTTAGCATGGCCAATCCATCCTAACGCTACACAACACTGAGCACTATCGGTAATGTAGCATAGCCAATGCACCCCAACCCTTGACATCCCTGAACACTATGGGTAATTTAGCATGGCCAATCCACCCTAACCTGCAATCCCTGAACACTATGGGGTAATTTAGCATTGCCAATCCACCCTAACCTACACTTCCCTGAACACTATGGGTAATTTAGCATGGCTAACCCACCCTAACCTGCACAGCTTTGAACACTATGGGGTAATTTAGCATGGCTAATCCACCCTAACCTGCACATCCCTGAACACTGTGGGGTAATTTAACATGTCAAATCCACCCTAACCAGCACATCCCCGAACACTATGGGGTAATTTAGCATGGCCAATCCATCCTAACCTACACATCCCTGAACACTATGGGTAATTTAGCATGGCCAATCCACCCTAACCTGCACATCCCTGAACACTATGGGTAATTTAGCATGGCCAATCCACCTTAACCTACACATCCCTGAACACTATGGGTAATTTAGCATGGCCAATCCACCATAACCTACACATCCCTGGACACTATGGGTAATTTAGCACGGCCAATCCTCCCTAACCTACACATCCCTGAACACGATGGGTAATTTAGCATGGCCAATCCACCCTAACCTACACATCCCTGAACACGATGGGTAATTTAGTACGGCCAATCCACCCTAACCTACACATCCCTGAATACGATGGGTAATTTAGCATGGCCAATCCACCCTAACCTGCACATCCCTGAACACTATGGGTAATTTAGCATGGCCAATCCACCTTAACCTACACATCCCTGAACACTATGGGTAATTTAGCATGGCCAATCCACCATAACCTACACATCCCTGTACACTATGGGTAATTTAGCACGGCCAATCCTCCCTAACCTACACATCCCTGAACACGATGGGAAATTTAGCATGGCCAATCCACCCTAACCTACACATCCCTGAACACGATGGGTAATTTAGTACGGCCAATCCACCCTAACCTACACATCCCTGAACACGATGGGTAATTTAGCATGGCCAATCCACCCTAACCTACACATCCCTGAACACGATGGGTAATTTAGTACGGCCAATCCACCCTAACCTGCACATCCCTGAAAACGATGGGAAATTTAGCATGGCCAATCCACCCTAACCTACACATCCCTGAACACGATGGGTAATTTAGCCTGGCCAATCCACCCTGACCTACACATCACTGAACATTATGGGTAATTTAGCATGGCCAATCCACCCTAACATGCACATCCCTGAACACTATGGGGCAATTTAGCATGGCCAATCCAACCTCACCTACACATCACTGAACACTATTGGTAATTTAGCATGGCCAATCCACCCTATCCTTCACATCCCTGAACTCTATGGGGTAATTTAGCATGGCCAATCCACCCTAACCTACACATCCCTGAACACTGTGGGGTAATTTAGCATGGCCAATCCACCCTAACCTGCACATCCCTGAACACCACGGGGTAATTTAGCATGGCCAATCCACCCTAACCTGCACATCCCAGAACACTATGGGGTAATTTAGCATGGCCAATCCACCCTAACCTACACATCCCTGAACACTATGGGTAGTTTAGTACGGCCAATCCACCCTAACCTACACATCCCTGAACACGATGGGTAATTTAGCATGGCCAATCCACCCTAACCTACACATCCCTGAACACGATGGGTAATTTAGTACGGCCAATCCACCCTAACCTGCACATCCCTGAACACGATGGGTAATTTAGCATGGCCAATCCACCCTAACGTACACATCCCTGAACACGATGGGTAATTTAGCATGGCCAATCCACCCTGACCTACACATCACTGAACAATATGGGTAATTTAGCATGGCCAATCCACCCGAACGTACAAATCCCTGAACACTGTGGGGTAATTTAGCATGGCCAATCCACCCTAACCTACACATCCCTGAGCACTATGGGATAATTTAGCAATGCCAATCCCCCCTAACGTACACATTCCTGAACAGTATGGGGTAATTTAGCATGGCCAATCCACACTAGCCAACACATCCCTGAACACTATGCGTAATTTAGCATGGCCATTCCACCATAGCGTGCACATCCCTGAACACTATGGGGTAATTTAGCATGGCCAATCCACCCTAACCTACACATCCCTGTACACTATGGGTAATTTAGCATGGCCAATCCACCCTAACCTGCATATCACTGAACACTATGGAGTAATTTAGCATGGCCAATCCACCCTAACCTGCACATCCCTGAACACTATGGGTAATTTAGCATGGCCTATCCACCCTAACCTACACATCCCTGAACACGATGGGTAATTAAGCATGGCCAATCCACCCTAACCTGCACATCCCTAAACACTATGGGTAATTTAGCATGGTCAATCCACCCTAACCTAAACATCCCTGAACACTATGGGGTAATTTAGCATGGCCAATCCACCCTGACCTACACATCACTGAACATTATGGGGAATTTAGCATGGCCAATCCACCCTAACCTACACATCCCTGAACACTGTGGGTAATTAAGCATGGCCAATCCACCCTAACCTGCACATCCCTAAACACTATGGGTAATTTAGCATGTCCAATCCACCCGAACCTGCACATCCCTGAACACGATGGGTAATTTAGCCTGGCCAATTCAACCTCACCTACACATCACTGAACTCTATGGGGTAATTTAGCATGGCCAATCCACCCTAACCTACACATCCCTGAACACTATGGGGTAATTTAGCATGGCCAATCCACCTGAACGTACAGATCCCTGAACACTGTGGGGTAATTTAGCATGGCCATTCCACCCTAACCTACACATCCCTGAACACTATGGGTAATTTAGCATGGTCAATCCACCCTAACCTGCACATCACTGAACACTATGGGTAATTTGGCATGTCCAATCCACCCTAACCTGCACATCCCTGAACACTATGGGGTAATTTAGCATGGCCAATCCACCCTAACCTACACATTCTTAACACGATGGGGTAATTTAGTATGGCTGATCCACCCTAACCTGCACATCCCTGAACACTATGGGTAATTTAGCATGGCCAATTCACCCTAACCTACACATCCCTGAACACAATGGGGTAATTTAGCATGGCCAATCCACCCTAACCTACACATCCCTGAACACAATGGGGTAATTTAGCATGGCCAATCCACCCTAACCTACACATCCCTGAACACAATGGGGTAATTTAGCATGGCCAATCCACCCTAACCTACACATCCCTGAACACTATGGGGTAATTTAACATGGCCAATCCACCCTAACCTGCACATCCATGAACACTATGGGGTAATTTAGCATGGCCAATCCACCCTAACCTACACATCCCTGAACACTATGGGTAATTTAGCATGGCCAATCCACCCTAACCTACACATCCCTGAACACTATGGGGTAATTTAGCATGGCCAATCCACCCTAACCTGCACATCCCTGAACATATGGGGTAATTTAGCATGGCCAATCCACCCTAACCTACACATCCCTGAAAATTATGGGTAATTTAGCATGGCCAATCCACCCTAACCTGCACATCCCTGAACACTATGGGGTAATTTAGAATGGCCAATCCACCCTCACCAGCACATCCCTGAACACGATGGGGTAATTTAGCATGGCCAATCCACCCTAACCTGCACATCCCTGAACACAATGGGGTAATTTAGCATGGCCAATCCACCCTAACCTACACATCCCTGAACACTATGGGGTAATTTAGCATGGCCAATCCACCCTAACCTACACATCCCTGAACACTATGGGAAATGTAGCATGGCCAATCCACCCTAACCTGCACATCCCTGAACACTATGGGGTAATTTAGCATGGCCAATCCACCCTAACCTGCACATCCCTGAACACTGTGGGGTAATTTAGCATGGCCAATCCATCCTAACCTACACCCTGGACACTATGGGGTAATTTAGCATGGCCAATCCACCCTAACCTGCACATCCCTGAACACTATGGGGTAATTTAGCATGGCCAATCCACCCTAACCTACACATCCCTGAACACTATGGGGTAATTTAGCATGGCCAATCCACCCTAACCTACACATCCCTGAACACTGTGGGGTATTTTAGCAGGGCCTATCCACCCTAATCTGCACATCCCTGACCACTATGGGTAATTTAGCATGGCCAATCCACCCTGACATACACATCCCTGAACACTCTGGGGTAATTTAGCATGGTCAATCCACCCTAACCGACACATCCCTGAGCACTATGGGAAATGTAGTATGGCCAATCCACCCTAACCTACACATCCCTGAACACTATGGGGTAATTTAGCATGGCCAATCCACCCTAACCTACACATCCCTGAACACTATGGGTAATTTAGCACGGCCAATCCACCCTAACCTACACATCCCTGAACACCATGGGGTAATTTAGCATGGCCAATCCACACTCACCAGCACATCACTGAACACTATGGGTAATTTGGCATGGCCAATCCACCCTAACATGCACATCCCTGAACTCTATGGGGTAATTTAGCATGGCCAATCCACCCTAACCAGCACATCACTGAACACTATTGGTAATTTAGCATGGCCAATCCACCCTAACCTACACATCCCTGAACACTATGGGGTAATTTAGCATGGCCAATCCACCCTAACCTGCACATCCCTGAACACTATGGGCTACTTTAGCATGGCCAATCGACCCTAACCTACACATCCCTGAACACCATGGGGTAATTTAGCATGGCCAATCCACCCTCACCAGCACATCACTGAACACCATGGGGTAATTTAGCATGGCCAATCCACCCTAACCTGCACATCCCTGAACACCATGGGGTAATTTAGCATGGCCAATCCACCCTAACCTACACATCCCTGTACACTATGGGTAATTTAGCACGGCCAATCCACCCTAACCTACACATCCCTGAACACGATGGGTAATTTAGCATGGCCAATCCACTCTAACCTACACATCCCTCAACACGATGGGTTATTTAGCACGGCCAATCCACCCTAACCTTCACATCCCTTAACATGATGGGTAATTTTGCATGGCCAATCCACCCTAACCTGCACATCCCTAAACACTATGGGTAATTTAGCATGGCCAATCCACCCTAACCTACACATCCCTGAACACTATGGGAAATGTAGCATGGCCAATCCACCCTAACCTATACATCCCTGAACACTGTGGGTAATTAAGCATGGCCAATCAACCCTAACCTGCACATCCCTAAACACTATGGGTAATTTAGCATGGATAATCCACCCTAACCTACACATCCCTGAACACGATGGGTAATTTAGCCTGGCCAATCCACCCTGACCTACACATCACTGAACATTATGGGGAATTTAGCATGGCCAATCCACCCGAACCTACACATCCCTGAACACGATGGGTAATTTAGCATGGCCAATCCACCCGAACCTGCACATCCCTGAACACGATGCGGTAATTTAGCATGGCCAATCCAACCTCACCTACACATCACTGAACTCTATGGGGTAATTTAGGATGGACAATCCACCCTAACCTACACATCCCTGAACACTATGCGTAATTTAGCATGGCCCATCCACCCTAACGTACACATCCCTGAACACTGTGGGGTAATTTAGCATGGCCAATCCACCCTAACCTACACATCACTGAACACTATGGGTAATTTGGCATGGCCAATCCACCCTAACCTACACATCCCTGAACACTATTGGTAATTTAGCATGGCCAATCCACCCTAACCTGCACATCCCTGAACACTATTGGTAATTTAGCATGGCCAATCCACCCTAACCAGCACATCACTGAACACTATTGGCAATTTAGCATGGCCAATCCACCCTAACCTCCACATCCCTGAACACTATGGGGTAATTTAGCATGGCCAATCCACCCTAACCTGCACATCCCTGAACACTATGGGGTAATTTAGCATGGCCAAACCACCCTCACCAGCACATCACTGAACACTATGGGGTAATTTAGCATGGCCAAACCACCCTCACCAGCACATCCCTAAACACTATGGGGTAATTTAGCATGGCCAATCCACCCTAACCTGCACATCCCTGAACACTATGGGGTAATTTAGCATGGCCAATCCACCCTCACCAGCACATCAATGAACACTATTGGTAATTTAGCATGGCCAATCCACCCTAACCTGCACATCCCTGAACACTATTGGTAATTTAGCATGGCCAATTCACCCTAACCTACACATCCCTGAACACTATGGGGTAATTTAGCATGGCCAATCCACCCTAACCTGCACATCCCAGAACACTATGGGTAATTTAGCATGGCCAATCCACCCTAGCCTGCACATCCCTTAACACTATGGGTAATTTAGCATGGCCAATCCACCCTATCCTACATATGTCTGAACACAATGGGGTAATTTAGCTTGGCCAATCCACCCTGACCTGCATATCCCTGAACACTATGGGGTAATTTAGCATGGCCAATCCACCCTAACCTGCACATCCCTGAACACTATGGGGTAATTTAGCTTGGCCAATCCACCCTGACCTGCATATCCCTGAACACTATGGGTAATTTAGCATGGCCAATCCACCCTAACCTGCATATCACTGAACACTATGGAGTAATTTAGCATGGCCAATCCACCCTAACCTACACATCCCTAAACACTATCGGGTAATTTAGCATGGCCAATCCACCCTAACCTGCACATCCCTGAACACCATGGGGTAATTTAGCATGGCCAATCCACCCTAACCTACACATCCCTGTACACTATGGGTAATTTAGCACGGCCAATCCACCCTAACCGACACATCCCTCAACACGATGGGTAATTTTGCATGGCCAATCCACCCTAACCTACATATCCCTGAACACGATGGGTAATTTTGCATGGCCAATCCACCCTAACCTACACATCCCTGAACACGATGGGTAATTAAGCATGGCCAATCCACCCTAACCTGCACATCCCTAAACACTATGGGTAATTTAGCATGGTCAATCCACCCTAACCTACACATCCCTGAACACGATGGGTAATTTAGCCAGGCCAATCCACCCTGACCTACACATCACTGAACATTATGGGGAATTTAGCATGGCCAATCCACCCTAACCTGCACATCCCTGAACACGATGTGTAATTAAGCATGGCCAATCCACCCTAACCTACACATCCCTGAACACTGTGGGTAATTAAGCATGGCCAATCCACCCTAACCTACACATCCCTAAACACTTTGGGTAATTTAGCATGGTCAATCCACCCTAACCTACACATCCCTGAACACGATGGGTAATTTAGCCAGGCCAATCCACCCTGACCTACACATCACTGAACATTATGGGGAATTTAGCATGGCCAATCCACCCTAACCTGCACATCCCTGAACACGATGTGTAATTAAGCATGGCCAATCCACCCTAACCTACACATCCCTGAACACTGTGGGTAATTAAGCATGGCCAATCCACCCTAACCTACACATCCCTAAACACTTTGGGTAATTTAGCATGGTCAATCCACTCTAACCTACACATCCCTGAACACTATGGGGTAATTTAGCATGTCCAATCCACCCGAACCTGCACATCCCTGAACACTATGGGGTAATTTAGCATGGCCAATTCAACCTCACCTACACATCACTGAACTCTATGGGGTAATTTAGCATGGCCAATCCACCCTAACCTACACATCCCTGAACACTATGGGGTAATTTAGCATGGCCAATCCACCCTAACGTACAGATCCCTGAACACTGTGGGGTAATTTAGCATGGCCATTCCACCCTAACCTACACATCCCTGAACACTATGGGTAATTTAGCATGGCCAATCCACCCTAACCTGCACATCCCTGAACACTATGGGGTAATTTAGCATGGCCAATCCACCCTAACCTACACATCCCTGAACACTATGGGGTAATTTAGCATGGCCAATCGACCCTAACCTACACATCCCTGAACACCATGGGGTAATTTAGCATGGCCAATCCACCCTCACCAGCACATCACTGAACACCATGGGGTAATTTAGCATGGCCAATCCACCCTAACCTGCACATCCCTGAACACCATGGGGTAATTTAGCATGGCCAATCCACCCTAACCTACACTTCCCTGTACACTATGGGTAATTTAGCACGGCCAATCCACCCTAACCTACACATCCCTGAACACGATGGGTAATTTAGCATGGCCAATCCACTCTAACCTACACATCCCTCAACACGATGGGTTATTTAGCACGGCAAATCCACCCTAACCTTCACATCCCTTAACATGATGGGTAATTTTGCATGGCCAATCCACCCTAACCTACACATCCCTGAACACTGTGGGTAATTAAGCATGGCCAATCCACCCTAACCTGCACATCCCTCAACACTATGGGTAATTTAGCATGGCCAATCCACCCTAACCTGCACATCCCTGAACACGATGGGTAATTTAGCCTGGCCAATCCACCCTGACCTACACATCACTGAACATTATGGGGAATTTAGCATGGCCAATCCACACTAACCTGCACATCCCCGAACACGATGGGTAATTTAGCACGGCCAATCCACCCTAACCTATACATCCCTGAACACGATGGGTAATTTAGCATGGCCAATCCACCCTAACCAGCACATCCCTGAACACTATGGGGTAATTTAGCATGGCCAATCCACCCTAACCTACACATCCCTGAACACTATGGGGTAATTTAGCATGGCCAATCCACCCTAACCTACACATCCCTGAACACTATGGGGTAATTTAGCATGGCCAATCAACCCTAACCTGCACATCCCTAAACACTATGGGTAATTTAGCATGGATAATCCACCCTAACCTACACATCCCTGAACACGATGGGTAATTTAGCCTGGCCAATCCACCCTGACCTACACATCACTGAACATTATGGGGAATTTAGCATGGCCAATCCACCCGAACCTACACATCCCTGAACACGATGGGTAATTTAGCATGGCCAATCCACCCGAACCTGCACATCCCTGAACACGATGCGGTAATTTAGCATGGCCAATCCAACCTCACCTACACATCACTGAACTCTATGGGGTAATTTAGCATGGACAATCCACCCTAACCTACACATCCCTGAACACTATGCGTAATTTAGCATGGCCCATCCACCCTAACGTACAGATCCCTGAACACTGTGGGGTAATTTAGCATGGCCAATCTACCCTAACCTACACATCCCTGAACACTGTGGGGTAATTTAGCATGGCCAATCCACCCTAACCTACACATCCCTGAACACTGTGGGGTAATTTAGCATGGCCAATCCACCCTAACCTACACATCACTGAACACTATGGGTAATTTGGCATGGCCAATCCACCCTAACCTACACATCACTGAACACTATGGGGTAATTTAGCATGGCCAATCCACCCTAACCTGCACATCCCTGAACACTATTGGTAATTTAGCATGGCCAATCCACCCTAACCAGCACATCACTGAACACTATTGGTAATTTAGCATGGCCAATCCACCCTAACCAGCACATCACTGAACACTATTGGTAATTTAGCATGGCCAATCCACCCTAACTTCCACATCCCTGAACACTATGGGGTAATTTAGCATGGCCAATCCACCCTAACCTGCACATCCCTGAACACTATGGGGTAATTTAGCATGGCCAAACCACCCTCACCAGCACATCACTGAACACTATGGGGTAATTTAGCATGGCCAAACCACCCTCACCAGCACATCCCTAAACACTATGGGGTAATTTAGCATGGCCAATCCACCCTAACCTGCACATCCCTGAACACTATGGGGTAATTTAGCATGGCCAATCCACCCTCACCAGCACATCAATGAACACTATTGGTAATTTAGCATGGCCATTCCACCCTAACCTGCACATCCCTGAACACTATTGGTAATTTAGCATGGCCAATCCACCCTAACCTACACATCCCTGAACACTATGGGGTAATTTAGCATGGCCAATCCACCCTCACCTGCACATCCCAGAACACTATGGGTAATTTAGCATGGCCAATCCACCCTAGCCTGCACATCCCTTAACACTATGGGTAATTTAGCATGGCCAATCCACCCTATCCTACATATGTCTGAACACAATGGGGTAATTTAGCTTGGCCAATCCACCCTGACCTGCATATCCCTGAACACTATGGGGTAATTTAGCATGGCCAATCCACCCTAACCTGCACATCCCTGAACACTATGGGGTAATTTAGCATGGCCAATCCACCCTAACCTACACATCCCTGAACACTATGGATAATTTAGCATGGCCAATCCACCCTAAACTGCATATCACTGAACACTATGGAGTAATTTAGCATGGCCAATCCACCCTAACCTACACATCCCTAAACACTATCGGGTAATTTAGCATGGCCAATCCACCCTAACCTACACATCCCTGTAGACTATGGGTAATTTAGCACGGCCAATCCACCCTAACCGACACATCCCTCAACACGATGGGTAATTTTGCATGGCCAATCCACCCTAACCTACATATCCCTGAACACGATGGGTAATTTTGCATGGCCAATCCACCCTAACCTACACATCCCTGAACACGATGGGTAATTAAGCATGGCCAATCCACCCTAACCTGCACATCCCTAAACACTATGGGTAATTTAGCATGGTCAATCCACCCTAACCTACACATCCCTGAACACGATGGGTAATTTAGCCAGGCCAATCCACCCTGACCTACACATCACTGAACATTATGGGGAATTTAGCATGGCCAATCCACCCTAACCTGCACATCCCTGAACACGATGTGTAATTAAGCATGGCCAATCCACCCTAACCTGCACATCCCTAAACACTATGGGTAATTTAGCATGGTCAATCCACCCTAACCTACACATCCCTGAACACGATGTGTAATTTAGCATGGTCAATCCACCCTAACCTACACATCCCTGAACACGATGGGTAATTTAGCCAGGCCAATCCACCCTAACCTACACATCCCTGAACACTGTGGGTAATTAAGCATGGCCAATCCACCCTAACCTACACATCCCTAAACACTTTGGGTAATTTAGCATGGTCAATCCACTCTAACCTACACATCCCTGAACACGATGGGTAATTTAGCCTGGCCAATCCACCCTGACCTACACATCACTGAACATTATGGGTAATTTAGCATGTCCAATCCACCCGAACCTGCACATCCCTGAACACTATGGGGTAATTTAGCATGGCCAATTCAACCTCACCTACACATCACTGAACTCTATGGGGTAATTTAGCATGGCCAATCCACCCTAACCTACACATCCCTGAACACTATGGGGTAATTTAGCATGGCCAATCCACCCTAACGTACAGATCCCTGAACACTGTGGGGTAATTTAGCATGGCCATTCCACCCTAACCTACACATCCCTGAACACTATGGGGTAATGTAGCATGGCCAATCCACCCTAACCTACACATCCCTGAACACTATGGGGTAATTTAGCATGGCCAATCCACCCTAACCTACACATCACTGAACACTATGGGTAATTTGGCATGTCCAATCCACCCTAACCTGCACATCCCTGAACACTATTGGTAATTTAGCATGGCCAATCCACCCTAAACTACACATCCCTGAACACTATGGGGTAATTTAGCATGGCCAATCCACCCTAACCTACACATCCCTGAACACTATGGGGTAATTTAGTATGGCCAATCCACCCTAACCTACACATCCCTGAATACTATGGGGTAATTTAGCATGGCCAATCCACCCTAACCTACACATCCCTGAACACTATGGGGTAATTTAGTATGGCCAATCCACCCTAACCTGCACATCGCTGAACACTATGGGGTAATTTAGCACGGCCAATCCACCCTAACCTACACATCCCTGAACACGATGGGTAATTTAGCATGGCCAATCCACTCAACCTACACATCCCTCAACACGATGGGTTATTTAGCACGGCAAATCCACCCTAACCTTCACATCCCTTAACATGATGGGTAATTTTGCATGGCCAATCCACCCTAACCTACACATCCCTGAACACTGTGGGTAATTAAGCATGGCCAATCCACCCTAACCTGCACATCCCTCAACACTATGGGTAATTTAGCATGGCCAATCCACCCTAACCTGCACATCCCTGAACACGATGGGTAATTTAGCCTGGCCAATCCACCCTGACCTACACATCACTGAACACTATGGGGTAATTTAGCATGGCCAATCCACACTAACCTGCACATCCCCGAACACGATGGGTAATTTAGCACGGCCAATCCACCCTAACCTATACATCCCTGAACACGATGGGTAATTTAGCATGGCCAATCCACCCTAACCTACACATCCCTGAACACTGTGGGTAATTAAGCATGGCCAATCCACCCTAACCTGCACATCCCTGAACACTATGGGTAATTTAGCATGGATAATCCACCCTAACCTACACATCCCTGAACACGATGGGTAATTTAGCCTGGCCAATCCACCCTGACCTACACATCACTAAACATTATGGGGAATTTAGCATGGCCAATCCACCCGAACCTACACATCCCTGAACACGATGGGTAATTTAGCATGGCCAATCCACCCGAACCTGCACATCCCTGAACACGATGCGGTAATTTAGCATGGCCAATCCAACCTCACCTACACATCACTGAACTCTATGGGGTAATTTAGCATGGACAATCCACCCTAACCTACACATCCCTGAACACTATGCGTAATTTAGCATGGCCCATCCACCCTAACGTACAGATCCCTGAACACTGTGGGGTAATTTAGCATGGCCAATCTACCCTAACCTACACATCCCTGAACACTATGGATAATTTAGCATGGCCAATCCACCCTAAACTGCATATCACTGAACACTATGGAGTAATTTAGCATGGCCAATCCACCCTAACCTACACATCCCTAAACACTATCGGGTAATTTAGCATGGCCAATCCACCTAACCTACACATCCCTGTACACTATGGGTAATTTAGCACGGCCAATCCACCCTAACCGACACATCCCTCAACACGATGGGTAATTTTGCATGGCCAATCCACCCTAACCTACATATCCCTGAACACGATGGGTAATTAAGCATGGCCAATCCACCCTAACCTGCACATCCCTAAACACTATGGGTAATTTAGCATGGTCAATCCACCCTAACCTACACATCCCTGAACACGATGGGTAATTTAGCCAGGCCAATCCACCCTGACCTACACATCACTGAACATTATGGGGAATTTAGCATGGCCAATCCACCCTAACCTGCACATCCCTGAACACGATGTGTAATTAAGCATGGCCAATCCACCCTAACCTGCACATCCCTAAACACTATGGGTAATTTAGCATGGTCAATCCACCCTAACCTACACATCCCTGAACACGATGGGTAATTTAGCCAGGCCAATCCACCCTAACCTACACATCCCTGAACACTGTGGGTAATTAAGCATGGCCAATCCACCCTAACCTACACATCCCTAAACACTTTGGGTAATTTAGCATGGTCAATCCACTCTAACCTACACATCCCTGAACACGATGGGTAATTTAGCCTGGCCAATCCACCCTGACCTACACATCACTGAACATTATGGGTAATTTAGCATGTCCAATCCACCCGAACCTGCACATCCCTGAACACTATGGGGTAATTTAGCATGGCCAATTCAACCTCACCTACACATCACTGAACTCTATGGGGTAATTTAGCATGGCCAATCCACCCTAACCTACACATCCCTGAACACTATGGGGTAATTTAGCATGGCCAATCCACCCTAACGTACAGATCCCTGAACACTGTGGGGTAATTTAGCATGGCCATTCCACCCTAACCTACACATCCCTGAACACTATGGGGTAATGTAGCATGGCCAATCCACCCTAACCTACACATCCCTGAACACTATGGGGTAATTTAGCATGGCCAATCCACCCTAACCTACACATCACTGAACACTATGGGTAATTTGGCATGTCCAATCCACCCTAACCTGCACATCCCTGAACACTATTGGTAATTTAGCATGGCCAATCCACCCTAAACTACACATCCCTGAACACTATGGGGTAATTTAGCATGGCCAATCCACCCTAACCTACACATCCCTGAACACTATGGGGTAATTTAGTATGGCCAATCCACCCTAACCTACACATCCCTGAATACTATGGGGTAATTTAGCATGGCCAATCCACCCTAACCTACACATCCCTGAACACTATGGGGTAATTTAGTATGGCCAATCCACCCTAACCTGCACATCGCTGAACACTATGGGGTAATTTAGCACGGCCAATCCACCCTAACCTACACATCCCTGAACACGATGGGTAATTTAGCATGGCCAATCCACTCAACCTACACATCCCTCAACACGATGGGTTATTTAGCACGGCAAATCCACCCTAACCTTCACATCCCTTAACATGATGGGTAATTTTGCATGGCCAATCCACCCTAACCTACACATCCCTGAACACTGTGGGTAATTAAGCATGGCCAATCCACCCTAACCTGCACATCCCTCAACACTATGGGTAATTTAGCATGGCCAATCCACCCTAACCTGCACATCCCTGAACACGATGGGTAATTTAGCCTGGCCAATCCACCCTGACCTACACATCACTGAACACTATGGGGTAATTTAGCATGGCCAATCCACACTAACCTGCACATCCCCGAACACGATGGGTAATTTAGCACGGCCAATCCACCCTAACCTATACATCCCTGAACACGATGGGTAATTTAGCATGGCCAATCCACCCTAACCTACACATCCCTGAACACTGTGGGTAATTAAGCATGGCCAATCCACCCTAACCTGCACATCCCTGAACACTATGGGTAATTTAGCATGGATAATCCACCCTAACCTATACATCCCTGAACACGATGGGTAATTTAGCATGGCCAATCCACCCTAACCTACACATCCCTGAACACGATGGGTAATTTAGCATGGCCAATCCACCCTGACCTACACATCACTGAACATTATGGGGAATTTAGCATGGCCAATCCACCCGAACCTACACATCCCTGAACACGATGGGTAATTTAGCATGGCCAATCCACCCGAACCTGCACATCCCTGAACACGATGCGGTAATTTAGCATGGCCAATCCAACCTCACCTACACATCACTGAACTCTATGGGGTAATTTAGCATGGACAATCCACCCTAACCTACACATCCCTGAACACTATGCGTAATTTAGCATGGCCCATCCACCCTAACGTACAGATCCCTGAACACTGTGGGGTAATTTAGCATGGCCAATCTACCCTAACCTACACATCCCTGAACACTGTGGGGAAATTTAGCATGGCCAATCCACCCTAACCTACACATCCCTGAACACTGTGGGGTAATTTAGCATGGCCAATCCACCCTAACGTACACATCACTGAACACTATGGGTAATTTGGCATGGCCAATCCACCCTAACCTACACATCACTGAACACTATGGGGTAATTTAGCATGGCCAATCCACCCTAACCTGCACATCCCTGAACACTATTGGTAATTTAGCATGGCCAATCCACCCTAACCAGCACATCACTGAACACTATTGGTAATTTAGCATGGCCAATCCACCCTAACCAGCACATCACTGAACACTATTGGTAATTTAGCATGGCCAATCCACCCTAACCTCCACATCCCTGAACACTATGGGGTAATTTAGCATGGCCAATCCACCCTAACCTGCACATCCCTGAACACTATGGGGTAATTTAGCATGGCCAAACCACCCTCACCAGCACATCACTGAACACTATGGGGTAATTTAGCATGGCCAAACCACCCTCACCAGCACATCCCTAAACACTATGGGGTAATTTAGCATGGCCAATCCACCCTAACCTGCACATCCCTGAACACTATGGGGTAATTTAGCATGGCCAATCCACCCTCACCAGCACATCAATGAACACTATTGGTAATTTAGCATGGCCATTCCACCCTAACCTGCACATCCCTGAACACTATTGGTAATTTAGCATGGCCAATCCACCCTAACCTACACATCCCTGAACACTATGGGGTAATTTAGCATGGCCAATCCACCCTCACCTGCACATCCCAGAACACTATGGGTAATTTAGCATGGCCAATCCACCCTATCCTACATATGTCTGAACACAATGGGGTAATTTAGCTTGGCCAATCCACCCTGACCTGCATATCCCTGAACACTATGGGGTAATTTAGCATGGCCAATCCACCCTAACCTGCACATCCCTGAACACTATGGGGTAATTTAGCATTGCCAATCCACCCTAACCTGCATATCACTGAACACTATGGAGTAATTTAGCATGGCCAATCCACCCTAACCTACACATCCCTAAACACTATCAGGTAATTTAGCATGGCCAATCCACCCTAACCTACACATCCCTGTACACTATGGGTAATTTAGCACGGCCAATCCACCCTAACCGACACATCCCTCAACACGATGGGTAATTTTGCATGGCCAATCCACCCTAACCTACATATCCCTGAACACGATGGGTAATTTTGCATGGCCAATCCACCCTAACCTACACATCCCTGAACACGATGGGTAATTAAGCATGGCCAATCCACCCTAACCTGCACATCCCTAAACACTATGGGTAATTTAGCATGGTCAATCCACCCTAACCTACACATCCCTGAACACGATGGGTAATTTAGCCAGGCCAATCCACCCTGACCTACACATCACTGAACATTATGGGGAATTTAGCATGGCCAATCCACCCTAACCTGCACATCCCTGAACACGATGTGTAATTAAGCATGGCCAATCCACCCTAACCTGCACATCCCTAAACACTATGGGTAATTTAGCATGGTCAATCCACCCTAACCTACACATCCCTGAACACGATGGGTAATTTAGCCAGGCCAATCCACCCTAACCTACACATCCCTGAACACTGTGGGTAATTAAGCATGGCCAATCCACCCTAACCTACACATCCCTAAACACTTTGGGTAATTTAGCATGGTCAATCCACTCTAACCTACACATCCCTGAACACGATGGGTAATTTAGCCTGGCCAATCCACCCTGACCTACACATCACTGAACATTATGGGTAATTTAGCATGGCCAATCCACCCGAACCTGCACATCCCTGAACACTATGGGGTAATTTAGCATGGCCAATTCAACCTCACCTACACATCACTGAACT